>NC_081781.1:19679536-19979536 GCF_963082965.1 Carassius carassius
CGATCGCTACCATTTTGTTTACTTAAATGGGGTGTCATCTCATTTATCATCAGTAAAATATGGAGTGCCACAAGGATCCGTCCTAGGTCCCCTTCTATTTTCAATATACATGTTGCCCCTTGGTAATATTATTAGAAAATACGGAATTAGCTGCCACTGTTATGCTGATGATACTCAGCTATATATCTCAACGAGACCAGATGAAACTTCCCAATTATCTAAGCTAACAGAGTGTGTTAAAAATGTAAAAGATTGGATGACAAATAATTTTCTCCAATTAAATTCGGATAAGACAGAGATATTAATTATTGGACCAAAAAACACCACACAGAATCTTGTAGATTACAATCTGCAACTAGACGGATGTACTGTTACTTCCTCTACAGTCAGAAATCTGGGTGTTATATTGGACAGCAATTTGTCTTTTGAAAATCATATTTCCAATGTTACAAAAACCGCATTCTTCCATCTTAGAAACATTGCCAAGCTACGAAACATGTTATCTGTTTCTGATGCAGAAAAGCTAGTTCATGCTTTCATGACCTCTAGACTGGACTATTGTAATGGACTTCTAGGTGGTTGTCCTGCTTCGTCAATAAACAAGCTACAGGTAGTCCAAAATGCAGCAGCTAGAGTCCTTACCAGGTCAAGAAAATATGATCATATTACCCCAATTTTACAGTCTCTGCACTGGCTACCTATTAAGTTCCGTATCAGTTACAAATTATCATTACTTACCTATAAGGCCCTAAATGGTTTAGCTCCTGCGTACCTAACTAGCCTTCTACCACGCTACAACCCATCACGCTCCCTAAGGTCACAAAACGCTGGACTTTTGGTAGTTCCTAGGATAGCAAAGTCCACTAAAGGAGGTAGAGCTTTTTCCCATTTGGCTCCCAAACTCTGGAATAGCCTTCCTGATAATGTTCGGGGTTCAGACACACTCTCTCTGTTTAAATCTAGATTAAAAACGCATCTCTTTCGCCAAGCATTCGAATAATGTATCTCTTAAATTGTGAGTGTAGTTGCATCTGCATTTTTATTCTTTAGCTTGGGTTAAACTAATTTTACTTTGTTGGATCAGCAGCTATGCTAATGATGTCTCTATTTTGTTTCTATGTTTTGCCACGGGATTTACATCCCGTGGTAACTAGGATTTACACAAGCTCCAGTCTGGATCCAGAACACCTGAGAAGAGATGATGCTGACCCTCAGAGGACCCCAGATGATCCTAATCTTGAATCAACAAACAGAACTAACAATTATTGCTACATGTGTGACTGCATCCTATAATTACTATTAATTAATAATATTGATAGTTCATCATCTAGCTGACTACGTCTTGTATTATTATTATTATTTTTATTTTTCTAAAATCCTGTCAAACGTGCACAAACTACTAGCTACTACTAAATATTGTAGAAACATAATTTTCTGTAAAGTTGCTTTGTAACGATTTGTATTGTAAAAAGCGCTATACAAGTCAACTTGAATTGAATTGAATTGAATTGAATGCTCAGTAAGTTTACTGATATTATAAAGAGCTTTCCATCAAGCATCAAAGCAGGAAAACACCTGAGGAAATACGCACAAACATCCCAAACCAGGGCACTGAGAGGTCCAGCTGACCTAATATTACCTACACAGCTGCACTTTCACACACAACCACAGCAGTCCAGCACTGTTTCATCTTCATTTAGCATGATTCAGCAGGGCTGGTCTAGAATGGAGATGGTTTGAGAGAAAGGGAAGAGAACAGTGAAGTCAAATAATAACATTCACTAAACGAATAATATTCAGAAAATATTCTGAAATATGAACACTTTTTAAATGTATTTTTTTTTTTTTTTTACATTTTATTTTTAAATGTATTTAATGTAATCTCAGTGTCACACAATCCTTAAAATCATTATATTTTGCTAATTTGCTGCTCAGGAAACATTTCTTATTATTATCAGTGTTGAAAACAGTTGTGCTGCGTAATTTTTAAAAGTTTAAAGGCTCAGCATTTATTTAAATCAATGTAAAAGCCTTCTCTCACTTTTGATCAATTTAATGCATATTTGCTTAATAAAAGTACTAAGTACTAATACTAATCAAAGCTCTCAATAAAAAAGCCAACATTCTCGTGTAATGGGATTTCAGCCATAAACCACAACCACCTACATTGTATTCATCTTCCCAATATGAAAATCTGTTTTTTTTAATTATATATGATTAAGGTCATACTTCCTTTTTTTCTCTCTATGTCCAGGCTTCCTGGCATTTACTCCTTTTCTGTGTAACAAACACCACATTCACTGGAAGAAGTTCATTGGAAATTGCTTAACTAGATATGATAATAAACAAGCTCTCTTATGGTTACATTTATTCATTCTTCAAGATGGTGTAACACTGAACTTTACACCAATTCCACATCCAGCTGCCATAATGGAAACAGATGGTAGTGATGTTTTGGCTTATCAAATAGACCAATGCTTCCTTCTGACTGCATTAATATCTCTCTAGCACACATCCACTGTGAATGCCAAATCCATTTTAAGATTAAATGAGTTCGATCTGCTCTAAAACATAGTGAGTTGTCAGAAAGAACAACAGAATAGTTTGCCCAAACATTTATATTGGCTGAAATTTACTCAACCTCAGGCCATCAACTATTACTTTTTTCTTTATAGGAACAGATCTGGAGAAATTTAGCATTACATCATATACTGTACATGGATCCTCTGCAGTGAATGGGTGCTGTCAGAATGAGAGTCCAAATAGATGATAAAACTTAAGCGCTGAAACAATATGGCTGCCCACTGCTCCAGGTATGTGTACACTACTGTGTGCGTGCACTTGGATGGGTTAAATGCAGAGCACTAATTCTGGCTATGGGTCACCATACTTGGCCACACTTCACTTTTACTTTTCACTTCACAAGACATTAATTTAAAGACTGGAGTGGTGTGGATTACTCATGAACTATTGTGATGTTTTTATCAGCTGTTTGGACTCTCATTCTGACGGCACCCATTCACTTCAGAGGATTGATTGGTGATCTTGTGATGTAATGCTACCTTTTTTAAAACATCTGTTTTGTTGATGAAACAAACTCATTTACATCTCGGCTGGTCTGAGGGTCAGAAGAACATTTTCAACACATTTTTGGGTGAACTATTCCTTCGAAGTTTAACATGCATGAAAGTTTTTCCAAAATATGCATTTTAATTATACCTTGATTTAGCCTAATTATAAGGCAGGATTGCATGTATAGTATCCTTATTGAAGAAAGCAACATCCATGATTGAGGCCATTGAGGAAAGAGGATTGCTTATTATAAATTGTCCTAAATATGTTCTGTGCTTATTAATAAGAGTTTTGTGATGTTATCTTCGCAACACGCTATCTTCAGACTATTATTCAACTGAATGTTGACTCCAAAAAGAATACAAAAATCGTTAAGTGGATGCATAATGAAAATGAGAGTGATTCCTGAGGATTCCCATCTTTACAAATATTTGATGTTAATGCAGAGCATATTAGGTGTCTTTTGAGGTTTTCCGCTTGACTGTTCTTTGATTAAATTCCCCGGTGCTGCTTGTTAGTGAATGTTGTTTTAAGACAATGTTATTTTACAACTGGATCAAACAGTTTGGGATTCTAGTGCTAGATGAAAGACTGAATCCATCTCTTTACACAGTGGAACAACAGAACATGCTGTCCTGGACACAGACTGTGTTTGTGTTACTGTCTGTGCACACTGCCAATCTGATAATGGTGTAGTTTTCTTTGTTTTAATCAGGTACCGTTATAGGAAGTAAAGAGAAAGATGGAGTTAGATGCTCTCAGATAACCCAAACATTTCACCTATAGATTAAAAGCATCTAGGGAGACCAGATAACAAAAAAACGAATAGACTGAGACAAAGCGAACAGAGAAGAATGAGAGACGAGACTAGAAGGGGTTTGTAAAAACTGAAGTGAACTATGGTATAGGTGTACAACAGAAAAAAGACATTGGGTCCTTATTGTTATTGGCTTAACTTGTTTTAAAATGAAAATTAAGCTAGATGGGGTCTGGTCTGGTTTGGTCTAGTCCAGCAACAGCAACTGCATCAGATGAACTGTCCAGTTCAGGGATGAACCTTTTATAGCTATGTAAGAGGAGAGGAGTACAGGGAAATACAATGCCAACCTGAAAGCCTGACTTTGGTTCTTCTGCTTCAACGCAGTGTGGATCTCTGTGCCATAATTTCCCTGAGTAAACCCATAGAGACAATGGACCACAATCAAGAGCTGTCCACTCATGCCTCAAGGATGCTGGGACACAGAACAGCAGCTCAATACAATTGCATGTTGTGTAACCATTGCAAAATACCAGACAGGAGTCAACGTTGACGCACTGTAGGCCGCAGAGACTTCTGTATTGTCAAAGCCACAATTGCCAAACATTTAAGACTTTGTAAACCTGCCAATAATTGTTGTGGACGACAATTTTTAAAACTCTTGTTTGCTTGACGGGCTCATACATAAGAACAATGGCGTGGCTTTTAGAAAGAAAAACACTGAGAAAAAGACCTCTTCTGCCTTCACGTCTGTCTGCAAGCTAAATTTAAAGATTTTCTAGCTCATCAATCATCTCTATTGTATTTTCAAAGGCACAAAGCCATACCACATTTCTACTACCAGAGCTGAAACTGCAAAAAACAACTTTCGTGAGATTTTTCGTGTTGTAACATTGAACAGCCATTCTTCTCCATGTCTATCCACAGAATTAACAGATTAAACACATTACTCAACCCCTCCCCACATCCTCTGTCGCAATCTGTCATATAAATAACAACCTCACGTTCTTCATCAGTTGTCAAATTAAATTCAAACACATGGTTCAAAAATTCTGCATTTCAAATGATTTGCATGGTTTAGATTCACACTCAGAAAACCAGCATGAACATTTTAGAATAAACATAAAATGTGTTTGAAAACGTCCTGAAGCTGTTCACTGGTCAACTGGAAAACTGTTAAGCGCAATAAAATACAACGAACTCTGTGTATAATGACGTTTGACATATTTGCCTGAACATTGTTTGTCTGATGAGAACTAATTAGATTGTTCTGCATTGCTCTTTTATCAGCACTATGTTTCAGTCATGGGTCACTTTGTATAGAGAACTGATTACGTTATTTGATTAACCAGCTTTTTGCAATTATGTCATCACATGGTACTGTATATTCATATGAATTCACTAAATGTTTATTCTCTACTAAACAAACCAGTATCCAGGGCACTATCCTGTCTATCAGTCCAAAATAAAATTATTCTGAATTATGCAAACATCATATACTCCATGTAAACTAATTCAATGCCATGACTTTTACCGGTTGGCCTAATGTATATCAATAACTTTTGAGAGGTAAATTAAAAATAACATTTTATTTCCTTTTCTAAATTTTGGAGATTTGTAAACTCAAGCTACTTTATTTTCACTATCCTTCTTAAACAATAACCCCTGTATGTTTCATAAAAGCAGTTTGAAATATCATAAAGATGCTGAATTAATAAAAAAATTAATTAAAAATAAAATAATAAAATACCGAATTAAATACTCCTAACTTTTATTTGCTATATACTTTATTTAAATGCAATCTGATTGTTGCATCAAAAGTATCTTGTGATACATAATTATCAGATGATAAAAATGCTAACAATTTGGCTACATGATTTTAACAACTATTATAACTTGATATTATTTACAGATATCATATATTTGAATTGCAGGATTATTATAATTAACTAAAACTCAAATGTAAAATATAACTGACAAAAGAAGAAATTATAAAAACAAAACGTGTGAATAAATATGAATAAAAAACCCATCTCAGTGATACTAAAATAACACTGGTGAATTGTTTTCTATGAATTGTATTTACAACTGCTCTAGTTTGATGCATTAAAACAGTTTACACAATTATAAAATGCTGAATTACAGGTATATCACATGGAAAGTTAGAATATATTTACAAATGACATGCAAACAAAGACTGTTATGTTTATTTTTGGACAAGTTATGTGGTAACTTTAATTCTGCAGTGACAACATATTGTCAGTGACACAGGTCAATATATAACACAGATTTGGTGCAAAAAGGGTAATTGAACCCCAGCTTCATCCGTAATATGACCTGATGTCAGGGAAGGGTCACTTTCACACAGCCCAGACAAGCCTAAATCCATATGCTTCCTTGTGAAGGCTCCGCTCACTGTTAGTATGCATCTTAGTTCAGAGACAGAAGGCTGCTGGATGCTGTTGGCTGAGGATGTTTGGTATGATATCTACTCAAACACACACTGGGAAACCGTCTTTGATGTACGGCGTCTCTTTTGTCTTCACACCGTGTTTAAAGAGGTCCTCAAGACTCCAACCACTGGGTAAATCCAAAATGCCCCAGGACAAACCCATACAGACAAATACACTCCATGGGCTACAAAATAAAGCATCAAGGGAACTTTTTCCCCCATGCACAACAGGACAAAGACTGCCAAAGGACACCACAGAAAGCCAAATATTATTTGTTACCTGCCGTTTATTATTGATAATAAAAGAAAGAGACTGGATAAAGCTCAAATATGAGGTCATTCTCTATTAGCACATATTCAGACATAACTAAATAAAAAAAACTCATTCTGCATGGAACAGGTAAATAAAATTAAACCGGCAGAAAATTATAGTTTAGTGGGGGAAAATGAAAAATTAAGGACTGAAACTGGTCAGGCATTCTTAAAACAGCATCAAAGTTACTCGCTGCATCTGAAAACACATTTACAGCCACCTCATATCAATCAAAAGCCAACAGTCAGTTTATATAAGTCAATTATTCACAACATCAAACCCATTGTTACACAACCTATTACGCAATGCAGCACTCTCAGCCAAAGACACTTAATACAGGGGTTCAGCTTTATAGTTATGGTCCTCAGGGCATCTATAAAAAGCCTATCTGATTTAGTATTGATGTGTCATGGACTATATGCAGAGGTTGTGAGACAGAAATTGTGAGATGGTTTTAATAATCAACTACTGATCAAAAACATCTGTTTCGACAAAGTTTGATGTGAAGTCACCAGTTCTTGAATTTCAATTGAGGTAGCAGAAAGGATGCAGAATTGTGTTGATATGGACAGACAGTGAGATAGATAGATAGATAGATAGATAGATAGATAGATAGATAGATAGATAGATAGATAGATAGATAGATAGATAGATAGATAGATAGATAGATAGATAGATAGATAGATAGATCATTGATTAAAAATTTCATGGCATCTCAAAAAAGTTGTGGCACAGGCCATATTTACCACTGTGTGGCATCCCCTCTTGTTTTTAGGAATAGGAATGTTGTCCCATTCTTTTGCTCAGTTGCTCAACTGTCTCAGGTCTTCTTTGTCGCATCTTCCTCTTTATGATGCACCAAATGTTTTCTATGGGTGAAAGATGAAATCTGGTGTGCAGGCTGGCCATTTCAGTACCCGGATCCTTCTTCTACGCAGCCATGCTGTTGTAATTGATGCAGTATGTGGTCTGGCATTGTCATGTTGGAAAATGCAAGGTCTTTCCTGAAAGAGATGACGTCTGGATGGGAGCATATGTTGTTCTAGAACTTGGATATACCTTTCAGCATTGATGGTACCTTTCCAGATGTGTAAGCTGCCCATGCCACATGCACTCATGCAACCCCATACCTTTAGAGATGCAGACTTCTGAACTGAGCGCTGATAACAACTTGGGTTTTCCACTTTGCCACAGTCCATTTTAAATGAGCCTTGGCCCAGAGAAAACACCTGTGCTTCTGGATCCTGTTTAGGTATGGCTTCTTTTTTGACCTATAGAGTTTTAGCCGGCAACGGCGAATGGCACATTGGATTGTGTTCAACGACAATGTTATCTGGAAGTATTCCTGAGCCCATGTTGTGATTTCCATACAGTAGCATTCCAGTATGTGATGCAGTGCCGTCTAAGGGCCCAAAGATCATGGGCATCCAGTATGGTTTTCCGGCTTTGACCCTTACACACAGAGATTGTTCCAGATTCTCTGAATCTTTGGATGATATTATGCACTGTAGATGATGATAACTTCAAACTCTTTACAATTTTTCTCTGAGAAACTCCTTTCTGATATTGCTCCACTATTTTTTGCCGCAGCATTGGAGGAATTGGTGATCCTCTGCCCATCTTGACTTCTGAGAGACACTGCCACTCTGAGAGGCTCTTTTTATTCCCAATCATGTTGCCAGTTGACCTAATAAGTTGCAAATTGGTCATCCAGCTGTTACTTACATGTACATTTAACTTTTGCGGCCTCTTATTGCTACCTGACCCAACTTTTTTGGAATGTGTAGCTCTCATGAAATCCAAAATGAGCCAATATTTGGCATGACATTTCAAAATGTCTCCCTTTCAACATTTGATATGTTATCTATATTATATTGTGAATAAAATATAAGTTTAAGAGATTTGTAAATTATTCCATTCCTTTTTTTACTGACAATTTGTACAGTGTCCCAACTTTTTTGGAATCGGGTTTTGTAGATAGATAAATAGATAGAAAGACGGATGGATAGACAGAGAACAATGGACATAAAGACAAACAGAACAACAGACAGACAGACAGAGAGAGATACAAACAGAACAACAGACAGACAGATACAAACAGAACAACAGACAGAAAGACAGATAGACAGACAGCTAAAAGAAAGATAGAACAACAGACAAATTAAATGACACAGACAGACATATGCAAAAGACAGACAGAAAGAAAGAACAACAGACAGACAGACAGATAAAAGACAGATAGAAAGAACAAAGACAGTTAAAACAACACAAACAGATGGAAAAACAGACAGACAGAACGACAGACAGATAAAAGACATAGAAAGAACGACAGACAGATAAAACGACAGACAACCATACAGACAGAAATAAAGAATGACAGATAGACACAGACAATGACAGACAGACAGATAAAAGACCAATAGAAAGAACGACAGACAGATAAAATGACACGGACAGACAGACAGAAAGAACGACAGACAGAAAAACAATAGAAAGAACGACAGAGAGATAAATTGACACAGACAGACATATGGAAAGAGACAGACAGATAGAACAAATTCCACTTCTAGCTTCCTGTGGGGTGCGGCCTATTCAGTTTAATTCCAAACTATGCTAATTAACCTCATTTATCCATTCAACAGTGTTCCAGCAATGGACCTCTTATAGCAGCTCCAGGGTATGTTTATTTCAAGCTGCATATGCATGTCATGTAAATAATTTTACTTGTCCGTTCTCCAATCTCAAGTGCATAAATATATCCTTTCAAAACGCCATTGGATATCAATATCCAGCTGCTCTAAAGTCTTCAGCCCCCACCACTAAATCCAAACTCCTGCATATTGGCATGACAGAGTCAAACGGCAGGGGCCTCTGAACTCCAGTGCTATTACTCATACTGTTACCCAAGCCCAGAATATTTCAACACCTCACAGGCACTAAACACACGTGCACAATGACATCTACTTCCAGTAACGTAACGAAAGGCTTTACTTTTCTTTTCTTTAATTCTACAACAAAGTGTCACTTCAAAGTAATACCTTTAGTCCTAGCCTAGTAAAATGCCTTGACAAGTACAATGTCTGGGGAAGAGCTTGGTAATCTAGTCCCATGAAGAAAGCGCATTTATTTATAAAGAGCTTTATACAATACAGACCATTTCAAAGCAGCTTCACAGTAAAAGAGAAAAATAATATTAAATGCTGCAAAATTCAGCAATTAAATGACTTCAATTTCAGCAGTAAAACAGCTCTACAGAAGATATTTGTGTAATTATTCAGCTCAATTTAATTTATAATTGATTCAGTTCAGTTAAAACTTGATTTAGTTCGGTTTCACTGTTGCAAAGGTGATCAATTATGGAACCAATAAAACTGAACTAAACTAAGCTAAGATAAACTAAACGAAATGAAACTAAACTAAATAACAAATAATTAAATAAATAAATAAATATGTCACAATCTTTCAAACTCTCAACCTGTTCTCAAGAATAACAGTATTGATACCTGTATATCCTGCTGGTGTACAGTTACCTTTATTACACAGAGCCGGAGAGCATTGCAGAAGGATGTGGAAGACAGGCTGGAATAATATTTGACATAATTAGCAGGGGAGGATAAACAGAGCTGCACCTGGTCTCTCTGCAGCAGCCTTTCGCTGCATGCTGGCACTGGATCTCTGGGATATGCTCATGCTTGGCTTTCAACCGGCCAGTGAGGCTAAAGGAACCGAGCCATGATACACATGTAAGAGTTTGCAAGAGGTTAGTGGTGAGGTTTTGGTAAAATTAAGAAATCTGTGTCATGACTAAGCCAAATGCATCCATTTTGGAGGCCAAATTTTGGTAGAACTAGCATAAAATGTAATTTAGAATCACATGCCGAAGCGAGCATTCTTTAAATTCAATTTATAATACAATAAAGCAATTACATTTAAAGTCTTAGCTTGTTTTGGCATACGTTTGAAATTAATCTTTTAAATGTCTAAATATAGTGATTCAGCTGGGGAAATAATAAGCCATTATGTTTAATAAGATTCAGGTGGCTGGGGTGTAATAGTGAGAGTGATAGGTGAGCGCAGACATGTCATTTAAATGTATGTTGGCATCAGAAGGATACAAGGTCTCTTGTGGAGAGGGGTGAAATCGGAGTAAACACTTGGCATACCGCATCTATTGTGTATGTGTTGAAACATGTTCTACTGGGATCGAATGGTTACTCAATAACTGGGTGACGAGATATGTTGTTTCGATGTTTGTGGTTACTCCCATGTCGTTCCAAACACATAAAACCTTTGTTAATCTTCAGAACACAGATTAATATATTTTTTCATATAATCTAAGATCTTTCTGACCCTACAAAGACAGCAATGCAACCGACACATTCAAGGCCCAGAAAGGTAGTAAGGACATCATTAAAAAATAGCCCATGTGACATCAGTGGTTCAACCTTAATTGTATGCTATATTTTAAGCCATGACAACAAAAACTATGACTTTATTCAACTATTTCTTCTCTTCCATGTCAGTCTTCATGAAATTAGATTCCTAAGATTAAGGATGAACCACTGATGACACATTGACTGTTTTACTGATGTCCTTGCTATGTTTCTGGACCTTGATCATCGTAGTAACCTTGCTGACTATGGAAAGTCAGAAAGCTTTCGGATTTCATCAAAAATATCTTAAATTGTGTTCTGAAGATGAACGAAGGACATTCGGTTTTGGAACGACATGAGGGTAAGTAATTCTTTTTTGAATGAACTATCCCTTTAATTTAGTCCAAGGCCCATTTCCAGGAGAAAGGTCACAAGATCAAGCTCCTTTCCCTTAATAATTATGTTCTCCAACCAGTCTCAAACTAAAGGAAACAGATGAGGGCATCGTTAGGCAATTAAAAGGTTTCCTGGGTAACATGCGATCCAGACTACCTGTGGGCTCACAGAGGGATTCTGGTTTAATGTGAGGCCTTCTGCTCCTGACGGATTACACGATTCTTTCTACCTAGCGATGTCATACCAGTCATAAATACAACAACAATAACCGAAACCAGATGCACGCCATCATTTCGAACCATAAACCCCCAAAACTGGCCCTGGCTGAGGTTAGACCGCATGCCCTGTAGTCTTTGAGCAGACTGTTTGTAATTGGACCCATATCTCACTGATCATTTATGTGTAGGGTGAGTGGCATTTGTAGCCACGCACATGTTTCTCGTTGTGTTTTCCGACAATGAATCTGTAAGGGAACAATGAATACATCCGATTCAGGAATGAAACACATGACCTCGGCAGGACTTGGGAGTTTTAATATGACATGCCTCTTGTAGGACACCAATAAGTTTGGTGCCACTGACATTATAACAGAGAGGCTCTTCCTGAAGACCTTTGTAACCAAGCAAGGCTGCTTTTGTTATGAGAAAGTGAAAAATCAGGGACATATTTCTGAACTGTTTGTTCAGTGATGTTCATGCCCCTATACTTTAGTCCAATATTTCCCTTGGAGCAATCCCAGAGCTAGCTGAAAAACCCTGAGCAGGCCCCATGCAGAGTGAAATTGAACAAAAGGAAAAATCTGTTCATGTTCAGCGCATACTTTTCAAGAAGGAGGAAACAGTATGTTATCTGATGAACCTCAGGCATATTCTTACTCTACTGTTAGGATTTTCAAGTATCTTTTTACAATGTCTTAAAGGGATAGCTGACCCTAGTTTAACCACCAACATGTTGTTTCAAACCTGTATGACTACATTTTTGGTAACTGGGGATGTAGCTCAAATGCTGGTAGAGCAAATGCTTTGCATGTATGAGGTCCTGGGTTCAATCCCCAGCATCTCCAATCACTATTGAAACTTTAGAGGCAGTCATGGCCTAATGGTTACAGAGTCGGACTTATAACTCAAACATTTGATGTTGACTGATATTTCAACATTAAAAAAGATAGTTTATTCTTCTGCATTTAAACATAGTATTTATGTTACACAGCTGTATTACTGTATTACTGTAGCAACTACATATATGCATTTTATGATTGATTTAAGGTGCAGTTACGTTTACTGTTTTTCTGCTAAATTTCACACACAAAATCCAGTCAATCTAATAGACAATTCTCTAAAATGTAACTAATGTGACAGTACCTTTCGTCTGCTATTTGAGAGCCAATATCAAACCAGACATGCAGGCCAATTTTTTAACCACTGCTGTACATCACATTTAAAGAGCCTGTATACAAATTTATACGGATTTACAATCGCAGGTCTTCCAAACAGCTCTTATTGTTTACTGAAACTCAGGACAATGCCCTCATTGCATAAACTGTGGTAGTGCTGTATTATTTTGCTTGATGTACTACATACTCAAACAGGACAAAGCGAACAGTGGTTCACTTAAGTTTACATCTCATCTTCAATTAACCACAATGTTGAAATTGAACGTGCAGAAAATCGAATCCCTGTAGGCAGAATTCTCTGAAATGCTAACAAATCCTCAAGAAAAACATCAGTGTACTACAACTAAATTACATCCAATTGTAGTTTCACAAGTAGTGGTTTGAATGCTTGCAGATCGTGAGCAAAGGTCATGTGAAGTCTGGATGAATCTGGGGTGAAAAAAAAAGCATCTCCACAAATATGTAAGCTAACACTTTGAGAAAAAAGCCACAGAAATAAGTTACATGACTTACTGACAGGGACAAAACATTTCAACTCGCACATTTCTCAATCTGAGGCATGAAATGTCACATGAAGTCCTCCCAGGACACTGTGATGCATGAGATGAGACCTGAAACCTTTGGCTTGGTATTCAAAGGGATGATCTATCTAGCGACTAAATGCCAACTCAAAGGCGCCATGTGTAACTGATATTTGATTGAGGTGGACTGCTAAGGGAGTGTTATATTCAGCTAAAATGATCACACGTATCGCAATATTTTGAGGAGGCACTGCCTCCCTTGCCCCTGATATATATGATTAGTGTAATGGTCTGACTGACCAAATAAAAGTGATAATGTAATAAATGTAAATGAAAAAAACATTTAGTCAGGAAGGTTTACAAGGTCTCATAACATGCCGGTATTACCGTAATTATGAGATGACAAGCCAGAGATATCAAAAAAATCTAATTTTACAAGTTTTAAGCACAAAGTTTTATGAGGCTGTGAGCATTATTTACGTAATCCCGTAATTATGGTAATTCCACGTGACATAAATGCACCATGAGTTTTCTCATCACATGACAACAAAATGCACGTGATACATTAAATAGAGAGAATGCTAATAATAATCAGATACAATTAATATTTAAAGGCAAAATGAATTCACTGCACATTCTGCAGTAAATATTCCCTGGTTGAAGGTTAGGAACAATATTTTTTATTACTCTGGTCAGTTTAAAATACAATGCCTACTCTCTTTTTTTTCCCAGTTGAATCACATTTTTTAAAGAAATTTTAAATAATGTAAAAGATTCAAGCGATAAAAACAAAACCAAGACAAGCATAATGTCATTGAGAAAATACCTTTCAATAACTTCCTGTTTTATGAAAGACTTCTTACGCACTGAGCATCTATCACTCATATCAGTCATGTTACTGTAAGATTACTCAGATATTGTGATTTTGAAGATTTGGACATCTATGATACGTGTGATAAATTCAGCTTATTATTATGATTGTTACACACAGTTAGCATGACTCAGCAGTCCATCGCAATCAAATATTCAGCAACAGTCAAAAGTTCAAGATTTGGTTTTTGGAAAAAGTCGGTTATGCTTTGGGACAAGCATCATGTCATTGACCAATTTTCGTTTCAGCAATTTTTTGTTTTAGTTCAGCAAGTTTTATAAAGGACTTCTTATGCACTAAACATCTAACTCTACATTCAGTTGAGAGTTTAGACATATGTTGCACAAGTTGCTTTAAACATTTGCAATCTTGAGATCCACTTGAGACTACAAGAGGATATTGGCTTCAGTCTTTAAGAGCACTTAGAAAGCCAAGGTCTCTTTTAAGAGGTCCCACGCTGTATTCAGTTGCTTATTAAATATGATTGACAACTAATAACTGTGTATTTCATGTTTAAATACAGTTATGGGTAATAAAAATAGTAGTTAATCGATATTTGATGTCAAAATTTGTATTAAAAGGTCAGGTTTTTCTTATATAATGACAGTCAGTTCAGAGCGAGGCATTGCGTTCACACTACGACTACGTCATTGGGATTGATCTGTTTGTGTTGGTTCAGGCTGCTGTTTTGACTGTCCTTCCTGGTTGTAGGAGAACCAGCTCAAATCACTAAACAGACGTCATTGGCTGCTCGTCTCGGGACTTTCTGGAGGTCAGAAACAAGAGGAGTGAGAAAAATGCTGATTATTTTGAGACATGGAACATATCTGCTTGGGTTTAAAGATGAACTCAACATATTTAGGCCACACTTTAGATAAGATTTAGGAAATGAATGGGCCACACAAGATGTGTAACTGTATATTTTTATTTTATGTAACACATATTGTGTTTAAAATCTATTTAATATTTATTTAATTCTCCAAGCAATATAAAGAGCATGTTATGTCTGTAATGACTTAGTCCTATTCTTAAAGGGATAATTGCCCTAAAATTCTGTCATTATTTTGTCATTTTCATTTCGTTTCAAATCTGTATGACTTTTTTCTTCAGTGGAATGTAAAGAAAGATATTATGAAAAACATTTTTGTCCTTAGAGTGGAAGAAAATATGTTGATTTGGACGACACTGACTTTCACTGCATGGACAAAAATGCTTTTAAGTGGTTCTCGCAGAGAATTTTCTTTTCAGTAAAGCTATGCTTTCATTCTGTAGAATTACAGTAAAACATACACATCCACAGAAATATGCACTCATAAAGATGCCATGCAGGACCCATAAAGCAGCTGGGTCTGATTTCCACTCAACTCTGGTGCCTTTAGGAAGTTGTTAAACAGAGATACACAAAGAGGGCATGGTCCAAGTCAGCACTGATGTAATACAAGGTAGCGACTGATGTCATTTTAAAAGAAATCTGTATAAATTTCAAGTTTTGCTTAATAAGAAAGTGTGAAAGAGTATAGAGAACTTCAGGGAAGGAGTTTTAACCTTCAGAAACTGACCTAACATCATGATTTACAGTTTTTACAAAACTATAAAAGTCACTAATTAGTTCATTAAATATCTGTTATTATGTCAAATCTGTTTACACACCTGCATTTTAAAGCATATAATAAGGTGTGTCTCTGTGTACATATGTAAACTTGAATTTTAACAGCAACACTACTAGGTTAGATCACATTTTGTCTCATTTTTGTCATGAGAAAAAAGCAACTTCTGTCTCACATTAGTATATGCATAGAGTGTGTATAAAGTAAGGATTTAGTGTAAATATTTTTGTTTAATGCCATTCAATAGTTTGGGGTCTATTTTTATTATTTATACTGCATGTTTATCTATACATTAAACTGATCAAAATGAATATTAAAGACTTACATTCACATTGTTACAAAGCACAGGTGTGTTTGTACACAGGAACCATTAAACAAACATCTTCCTGAGGCCTACGTGACAAACGTTTGACGTGATTGACGTGTGTTTTCTAGTTCAAACGAGGAAGTCACAACTACAAACTGAACTTTCTCCAGATAATTTCATTGTTAATAATAGCACATCTTGAAAGAAAACAAACAATAATAAGATTATGTTATTTTATAGGAAACACTACTGTATCAGATCAGGATGTGCCAAAGAAAACACAAGATAGAGATTATTTATATTACAGATAAATATATTTATCTAAACATAACATATAAATATACATATACATCTAAATATCAACTGCTATATATATATATATATATATATATATATATATTTAATTTAGCAATTTATATTTATATACATTTTTATACATGATAAATATTCAGAACTACATATTTACAATGTACATTTATATATTCAGACTTAAGCATATATTCATATTTACTTATTTTATATATATATATAATTTTCATAATCTGATATATAAATATACAGTATATTTTAAATTTGCTTCTACATATTCAGACTTCATTATGAAATTACACAAGGTTTAAAGATGTACTTAAGTGAATCAAAAAAGTTAAACCAAACACATTTAATTTGACAAAACAATAATACATTATTGTTTCAGTGAAATTTAGATGTAATTTAATTGTCTAAAAACACTACATTGACACTACAGTAAGTATATTCTTTTAAAATATATTATTTCCCTAATAAGTACTTTTTTTAAATAAAATACTTTATCACAAGAGAAGCAAAATTAAAGGAAAAGTTCACTCAAAAATGAAAATTATATAATTATTTACTCACATTCATATTATTCCGTATCTGTGCATTGTTTTTTTTGTTTTTTTCAGACACAAGACAGGCAAGAACCAATCATGTTCATTGTTATTTACATCCAACATAATTAATTAGAAACCTGCTTAATTACACAGAGATTAATTTACAAGTCATTTTATATGTAGTTGTCATAAATGAAAAATGAGTTGGGATAAATTAGTCTGGATCACATTTATTGTGGTTATTTTTTTTATTAGACTTGATTGCCCGTGATCACTTTGAACTGTTCTTATATGTCACAGGAGAAAAAAATAACACCATGCAGATTTGGAATGACATGAGAGTGAATAAATAATGACTGAATTTATATTTTTGGGTGAACTGTTCCTTTAAGACATGTTACTGTTAAAAAGAGGGTTTCGGAAGCCCCCTCGCTTCATAAGACAGATCTAATTTCGATTACACAGCTGCAGGACATGTGTCTCTAAAATAAACATTAAAAACAACCCATTTCATTCATGAACACACTGAGTCAGCTGTGTCTGGAGACTATAGCATCATCTCATGAATGTACTCAGTGCCCTTGCAGACAGGGACATGTACATTGACCTTGTCTTGAGCTTGCCTTGAGCTCACCCTGTCAATCCCCTCGTGTGACGTTCTTTGTCTTCCTGCCATTGTATGCTTGTTGAGGAGGAACGTTCTAAAATTGGCTTTTTGTTTGAGAGTTTACTCAACAGCACGGTTTCCTTTCATTGCTCGTGCAATTCCACACTTACTGATACATCTTTAAAATTAGTCGACCAAACAGGAACCTGTGCGGATGAAAATTGGGATGCTTAGAGTGGGTGGACATCTTCCTCCTCTGCTTTATTTTTACACTGTGAAGGATCCAGTTTCATAACATCTCATATTTCCAGTTGTTATCTGGGCATGTGGAAATCATGGACGATGTACTCCTCGCGCAACACGATCTCTCCACTAAATACATTCTAGTGGCTCCCGTGGGAAACACTCGCGGCTCGGCCTCCACATATACAACATGATGTAATGTTTGCATAGGCTACATAATGAACTCGCTGAAGTTCTTGATTCCTTCATAAATAACAGCTTCACAGTCATTCTAATCTGGTTATGAGCTGATGCCAGATGCATTTCAGCTTAGAGGCAAAGGATGTTGGCGATTTCCAGGTGAATGAGAAGTTTCCAAAAAGTAAAAGCAGAACAATACAACTTGCGGTGACTCTTAGAAGTTGGAACAGCGCTGACATCCGGAGCTGAGCAGGGGATTGTGTCGGGCCAGACCTGCTCCAGGCCTCCATGAAAGAGGTAGTGGAAAAAGAAATGAAGCTTTGATTTCTAAATCTCTCATAATGTCTTGTTCTGTAAAAGCCCAAGTCCCGTGAGTTGATGGCTTGCTGGATAATGCCTCTGGTGTTTTTCAGGTCTTTTACAAAAGTAAACAATGTATCTTTTACATTGTCGTCCATGTTTTATGGATAGTGGCATGAAGACATGGAGGCACACTCAAAAGTAAATAAATATTTTCAACTCACACTGTGCAAAAATAGGGAGTGTATAATCTTTTACAAATTTTTGACCATAGTTTCATCTAAAAATCTAATTCATTTATTATTAGTTAATTTAATAAAACAGTTGTTATAAAGCTTTCAAAGTTAAAAGTGCAAAGGTTATAGCAGTGAAGTATAGATAATAAAATTATATTGACATTACTTAGAGTAGAGTTTTAAATATTTTTTTACATTTTTAAATGGTGCTATAAAGTCTCTTTTGCTCACTTTATGCATTTGTGTGATCAAAATTAGAGTATATATATATATGAATGATTTCTCTTGGATGATGTTACACTGAAGGCTAGGGTAATGTAGCTTTGCCAGTACATAGATAAATGTAATTTTAAAATATATTAAAATAGAAAACATTTTAAATTGTAGGAATATTTCACAATATTATTGTTTTTACTGTGATTTAATATAAAAAAGCCTTGGTGAGCAAAAAAACTTGAAATATAATTTTCAACTTTTGACCAGTAGTGTATATATTTGTGGAATTCTTTACATCATTTAAAGAAATATAAAATAACATATTTTACAACCTCCTAGTGAATATATTATGGCTTTACTGTAGTAGTTGAAAATAGCGTAAAATGAAATATTTTTTAAGGGATTGTTTGAATGAGAACCATTTAGACACAGGTTCTCTTTTCCATAAGCACTCGTGTACACGTTAACCCAGTGGAATAGATGTAAAGATGGAATAGCCAACCGCAGCGACTGCAGGGGTGAAGAGGAAGAACAACAGTTCAGGAAAACTGTAAAACAAATTCCAGTTTTCCTGATATCTGCCCTGTAGTGGTCCCAATATCGGCACTCCATCCGACCCCCTTGCTTCCTGAGATTTCCTGTCTATTCCCGGCCCATCCGGTCCCTGGCATGATCCGACTGTTGCTCAGGCAGATCCGGACAGGGAGACAGCAGGGAATTTATTTTCCAGACGTGCAGAGCCCCCACACTGCTCCCAAAGAAAGTGGCATCAGAGCCTATCACACGCTATTTAAAGATGACCCGAAGTGTTTAAGCGCATGTCGGAGTGTGTTACTGATGCTGGGAATGTTCCCTGATAGCTCTTCTGGAAAGTGCCACAGTCAGTTTGGCACCACACACACACTTCCTTGGAAACCTACTTTTAAATTTACTTTTGTGGGATGTTTCAGCACAGGAAAACACTATTTTTAAGTAAATATATTTGTCTGAGGACATATTTTCTTTTTTTGGAGAAATCTATTTTTTTTTTACTTGGTTTAATTCCTTTAGCCTAATACCTCTAGCCTGATCTGTTTTCTTTCTTTCTTTTCATAATCATAAAGCCTTCAATAATGGCAATAAAAACTGACACTACTTATTTTATGTTTTTAATACATTTTAGTTTAAATAATAAATAAATAAATACATTTGTCTAAAGCAATGTTGCAAAAATATCATCAAATGAGTTTCACCTTCCACAGATCATTTTTTTTAAATCATCTATTCTTACAGTATGTCACTCCTATTTAATTTGTTTGGCTTTTTTTCACAAACAAGAAATAAAACAAAACACACACAAAGAAGAAAAAAAAAAAAAAAAGTCCAAAAACAAAAAAAGCACAGAAAAACACCTTGTATGTAACCATTCGTGAAATTGTAGCTTTTGATCTCACAAGTATAAAATGGGAACAAGTGAAAATAAGAAAGGGAAAACTGAATCTGTTCTGAGACTATTGAAAGCAGTGGGGTTATGGTTCTTTTAAGAGTCACCTCAGTGTGTGACATTTAAAGGGGTCATATGAAGTGATTTCAATGTTTAATTTCTCTTTGGAGTGTTCTAACACGCCCCCACATCTCTACGTCACTATGTGGGAAGATTTGCATAACGCCACCAAGATGTTCATGCAAAGAATCTTTGTTTGTCCTTGCAAAAGAGGATGATATCTGCTTCATCATGCCTGGAGCTGATGGGTGCTGGTCGCTGAGGAAATACATCAACTTTGCCCTATGGATCACCGGATCAGCTTTCCTCGTGGACGAAGCAGAGTCCAGCCCGGGGTTGTCACGTAGTTGCCACAAGCTCCTTGTTGAATCCACCAGCCGCACCGTTCTCACTCAAGCTTGCCTCCACTCACTCTAGGCCACGACTCACTCTAGGCCTCCACTCACTCCAGGCCTCCGCTCACTCTACCGTGACTCACTCTATGCCTCTGCTCACTCCAGGCCTCTGCTCACTCTACCGTGACTCATTCTATGCCTCTGCTCACTCCAGGCCTCCGCTCACTCTGGGCCATGACTCACTCTAGGCCTCCACTCACTCCAGGCCTCCGCTCACTCTACCGTGACTCACTCTATGCCTCTGCTCACTCCAGGCCTCCGCTCACTCTACCGTGACTCACTCTATGCCTCTGCTCACTCCAGGCCTCTGCTCACTCTACCGTGACTCATTCTATGCCTCTGCTCACTCCAGGCCTCCGCTCACTCTGGGCCATGACTCACTCTAGGCCTCCACTCACTCCAGGCCTCCGCTCACTCTACCGTGACTCACTCTATGCCTCTGCTCACTCCAGGCCTCTGCTCACTCTACCGTGACTCATTCTATGCCTCTGCTCACTCCAGGCCTCCGCTCACTCTGGGCCATGACTCACTCTAGGCCTCCACTCACTCCAGGCCTCCGCTCACTCTACCGTGACTCACTCTACTGTGACTCACTCTATGCCTCTGCTCACTCCAGGCCTCCGCTCACTTTAGGCCACGAATCACTCTAGGCCTCTGCTCACTCCAGGCCTCCGCTCACTCTAGGCCTCTGCTCACTCCAGGCCACTACTCACTCTAGGCCTCCGCTCACTCTAGGCCTCTGCTCACTCTACCGCGACTGACTCTAGGCCTCTGCTCACTCTATGCCTCTGCTCACTCCAGGCCTCCGCTCACTCTACCGTGACTCACTCTACTGTGACTCACTCTATGCCTCTGCTCACTCCAGGCCTCCGCTCACTCTAGGCCATGACTCACTCTAGGCCTCTGCTCACTCCAGGCCTCCGCTCACTCTAGGCCTCTGCTCACTCCAGGCCACTTCTCACTCTAGGCCTCTGCTCACTCTACCGCGACTGACTCTAGGCCTCTGCTCACTCTAGGTCTCTGCTCACTCTACCGTGACTCACTCTACTGTGACTCACTCTATGCCTCTGCTCACTCCAGGCCTCCGCTCACTCTACCGTGACTCACTCTACTGTGACTCACTCTATGCCTCTGCTCACTCCAGGCCTCCGCTCACTTTAGGCCACGAATCACTCTAGGCCTCTGCTCACTCCAGGCCTCCGCTCACTCTAGGCCTCTGCTCACTCCAGGCCACTACTCACTCTAGGCCTCCGCTCACTCTAGGCCTCTGCTCACTCTACCGCGACTGACTCTAGGCCTCTGCTCACTCTATGCCTCTGCTCACTCCAGGCCTCCGCTCACTCTACCGTGACTCACTCTACTGTGACTCACTCTATGCCTCTGCTCACTCCAGGCCTCCGCTCACTCTAGGCCTCTGCTCACTCCAGGCCTCCGCTCACTCTAGGCCTCTGCTCACTCCAGGCCACTTCTCACTCTAGGCCTCTGCTCACTCTACTGCGACTGACTCTAGGCCTCTGCTCACTCTAGGTCTCTGCTCACTCCAGGCCACTACTCACTCTAGGCCTCCGCTCACTCTAGGCCATGACTCACTCTAGGCCTCCGTTCACTATAGGCCACGACTCACTCTAGGCCTCTGCTCACTCCAGGCCTCCGCTCACTCTAGGCTACGTCTCACTCTAGGCCTCTGCTCACTCTAGGCCTCTGCTCACTTTAGGCCTCCGCTCACTCTAGGCCATAACTCACACTAGGCCTCCGCTCACTTCAGGCCTCCGCTCACTCTAGGCCATGACTCACTCCAGGCCTCTGCTCACTCCAGGCCTCCGCTAACTCTTAGTCTCCACTCACTCTAGGCCTCTGCTCACTTCAGGCCTCCGCTCACTCTAGGCCACAACTCACTCTAGGCCTCCGCTCACTCTACCGCGACTGACTCTAAGCCTCCACTCACTGTAGGCCACGACTCAACTCTAAATCTCCGGCCTTCGCTCACTCAAGGCTGCGGTGTGTGACACTATTTTGTTGAGAAAGCGAAACTACTTTCTTTGACCTTCCAAAAGAGAACATGACTAGAAATTGTGTTTATATCATGTTTATAATGGGGTTTAATGTTTATGTCTCATCGCAATCACAATAAGTTAAGGGGTGTAACGTTTCAATCACACGCTTGAGGTATTCGGCCAATCACAATGCACTGGATAGCTGGCCAATTACAGCACACCCCGCTTTTCAGACCGATGAGCCTTGTAAAAATAAACGAGTTTCAGCAGGTGGGGCATAGAGGAGAAACAATAATGTACAGTATGTGGAAGTCTTAAAGGGATAGTTCACCCAAATAGCTAAATTATGTCATTAATAACTTACCCTCATGTTGTTCCAAAACCCTTAAGACCTCCTTTTATCTTTGGAACACAGTTTAAGATATTTTAGATTTAGTCCGAGAGCTCTCAGTCCCTCCATTGAAGCTCTGGGTACCGTATACTGTCCATGTCCAGAAAGGTAAGAACAACATCATCAAAGAAGTCCATGTGACATCAGAGGGTCAGTTAAAAATTTTTGAAGCATCGAAAATACATTTTGATCCAAAAATAGCAAAAACTACGACTTTATTCATCATTGTCTTCTCTTCCGTGTCTGTTGTGAGAGAGAGTTCAAAACAAAGCAGTTTGTGATATCCAGTTCGCAAACGAATCATTCGATGTAACCGGATCCTTTTGAACCAGTTCACCAAATCGAACTGAATAGTTTTAAACGGTTCGTGTCTCCAATACAAATTAATACACAAATGACTTAAGCTGTTAACTTTTTTAATGTGGCTGACACTCCCTCTGAGTTAAAACAAACCAATATCCCGGAGTAATTCATTTACTCAAACAGTACACTGACTGAACTGATGTGAAGAGAGAACTGAAGATGAACACTGAACTATTCCTTTAACAGTCCAAAAGAAGTCAAATAAAGCATGCACATCCATAATAAAACGTGCCTTTCACACCCTCCTTGGGTGAATAAAGGCCTCCTGGATTTATGTATTTTTGTAAGAAATTACAGCATTCGTCACTAATCAATGGCGCAACACATACGTCCATGTCATCCGCCAGAATGGCGACATCAATTTTCTTACACATCGATTCGCTACAGGACTGATGAACAAAACACCTGACCATTCTAAAGTTTGGAAGAACCAGGATCATTTTTAATATAACTCTGATTGGATTCGTCTGACAGAAGAAAGTCATATACACCTTAGATGCTTTGAGGGTGAGTAAAACCTAAGTTAATTTTCATTTTTGGGTGAACTTACCCTTAAACTTTATTGTCCTTAAAGGCAATTATTTATTTAGACAGGATTATGCATACATATACACATACAGCTGCAGCACAGCACACATAAAAACACATTTATATGAGTCTTTTAAAAACATGATTTCAGCAGGTACAAAGGAATTCTTATACCTATTTGATTTGCACAAAGGGAGTTTTAAGTCTCCGGCCAGAAGGAAGTAGTTGATATTTAGTACACAATGGGTGAGTGGCATCAGAATAGACTAACTGGCCCTTCTTAGTCACCTTATGTCAGTGGTTCTCAACCTCATTCCTAGAGGCCCCCCAACACTGCACATTTTGCATGTCTCCTTTGTCTGACACACCCATTTCAAGTCTGTGAGTCTTGTGATACTGTCTGTACTGAGTCTGTGATATTGTTTTCTATCATTGAAGTTGTCTTGTCTGAATCAGGAGAGAAATATGTACAGAACAAGGAACCTTCTGCACTGCTAAACAAATATATCGGTGGATTTTAATGTGAGAGGACTTTTTCACTGGAGAAAGCATTATTATTGAGTTTTAGACTTGTATTTTGACCAGAAGTGATGGTTTAAAGTTTAAGAAGATAACATCCATTGGTGAGCAAGTGGTATAATACTATATGTCTCCAAATCAGTTCGGAAGAAGAAACAAACTCAGCTATATCTTGAATGACAGGAGGAAAAAAAATGGTCAAAAATCACATTAATGGCTGTACACCTTTTTATTACAGTATGTGAAATTACACTAAAAAAATTACACAAAAAGATTAAATGTGTAACAGCATTAATTTTATAGATTAAATCCACACTATTCCAATATGATCACAATAATGCAATAATTATTCAAATATTTATGTGAACGCAGGACACAAGATGCTTGTAAACTACATGTTCTCTAGCTAATTTCCTGAACAGACATCTACCTGGTCCTGGAAGATTTGCTTGGCTATGGGAATTTGGACCAAGATCAAGAGAAACAACCAAAACCACTCCTAAAGAAACCACTCAAAAACAGCATCTGGTAAGAATATTCAGTGTAGCTTTACTCATTCTTTTTCTCTTTTACTTTTGTCTCTTGCTCTCTTCCTCCGTAAATCTGGATTCTTTCTGCTGTTAACGCACATGAAAACAAATCCATCTCTTCTTCTTACTAAAAACAAACATTTCTTTGATCATATTGGGTCAATCTTTTTTTCTTTTTTTTGAGAAATCTGCAAACAATCTCTCTCGGAAGAACTTGAAATGCAATGTTAATTAAGAAATCTCTGTTCGGTCACAGTTGTGCTTAAAGCAAAGTCCTTTTCTCATCTGGATCTCATGGTACTAAATATCCGAAAATGAAAAAGCGCAGCCTATTTTTAGAAGAAGGCTAAATAATTAGTATGTCATGTATTGTGCTTTTACAATCTGACAGTGCCACCCATAATTATATAAATCAGAATCAGACACAGGACCTTGCCCAACCTTATCAAAATCCCACCTCGGAATTCCTCCCTCTAAATAAGCAAAACTCAGATACTAATAATACAACATGGAGTTTATATAACCTGAAAAACATAGGACTGGTCAACTGACGTCAACCTGTAGGTTTCATACTGTCTGACAGGACATCCTGCAGGTGTGGGTGGATTACCTGGTCTCCAGTGCTCTCCACGGGGGCCTTAGATTCAACACCCACCCCATCCGCTGCCTCAGCCGGGTTAGACCGCTGCCAGCAGTGGGTGGTTCACCACAGACCTCCAGCGCTGGAAATCTGGATCCAGTCTGCAAATTCAAAGACAGGTATTAGAGATCAAACTCTTTGGAAAGTATTTTTTTCCCTTTTCTTTTTAATGATGACTAAATTGTATATTTTGTTATCCACTCTATAGCATTTAAATTCACAACCCACTGGGTAAGCTAGAATACTAGTTATTAAGAAAAGAGATGGACACCTGGATCATCCGGCTGGAATGTCTTTTGAGCCTCAAAGTGTTCTAAACAACATCACTCATATTGCAGCTTACAGAAAGATTTGCCCTGGTGCAGTATTTCATCCTTTTTTAAGTCTACCTCCCACCTCTGTCATCGTGCCATTGGGACATACTCTTCTTTAATACTGAATCAGGATTTCAACTAGGGATGGGACGATAACCGGTTTTATTGATAACCGTGATAAAATGTGCTGAAGGTTAGTAATATCGTTTAAAAATGAATTATCATTAAAACCGTGTTTGATTATCGCTGTTTTAATAACTCACTATTAAATCATGTCCAGCCAGCAACAGTCTGACGCAAGCGCAGCGCACAATGTTTTTTTTTGTTTTTTTTTCGAGAAGGAATGGCGAAAGTCAGTGACTTTTCTATGCTTTTCTATGCTTCTACACTTTTCATTGTAAGGAAGGAAATGCCACAGAATTTAATCTTTCTTTAAATTAAGTGCATAGAGTTGCTTGTTTTATTAGTTGTTTGTTGATTATTAAATATAAAACTTGCTGAAATGTTTTCAGTGTGAGCATCAACTATTTTTGAACACTTTCATCTTGTTTCAACAAAACCGTGATAATATTGATAATCGTGATAATTTTAGTCACTATAATCGTGATATTAAATTTTCATACCGTCCCATCCCTAATTTCAACTCATTCCATTATGGAATGAAGCACAAGGCAGAAGCTAAAACTGTGAGGTCTGTGTAAACTTAGAAGGCAGGTCACAACATAAAATTTGACATTACAGTATTGCAGACATGCCACAGTGTATAAGTAATTATTCACTCAGCTTTCCTCATTGATGTTCAAATGAATTAAAGGGGCAATTCACTCAAAATGATCCCAAACCTGTAACTTTTACTTCTTTGGAACGCTAAACATATTTAACAAACTGTTGCCCTAGGTGCTCTTCTCCGAACAGTGAATGATGGCAGATGCTGTTTAGCTAAAAAAAATGATTAGCCATAAAAGTCCAAAACAAATTTGCACTGTAAAAGTGTTTAAAATTTCCACAGAAAAATAAATAAATAAATAAAACACTGTAAATTAGTTAAGAGTAAAATACCATGAAACACTGTAAACATAATTGTATGTTATTTTACTGTCAAATATTACCAAATTAACTGTTGCAAATGAAAACTATGGGCCCTATTTTAACGATCTAAACGCATAGTGTAAAGTGCACAGCGCAGGTGCACTCAGGGCGTGTCCAAATACACTGCTATTTTAACGACGGAAAAACGGTTGGCGCGTAACATGCAATAAACCAATCAGAGTCTCAGTTTCCATTCCCTCGTGCCATGATGGATTTGCTATTTACACAGCGGAATTTGGCAAGCGCAAAGGCAGAACGCGTCTCCGAGATGAAACGCAGCTGCTCGTGTGCGAGCATATATATATATATATATATATATATATATATATATATATATACAGTACAGACCAAAAGTTTGGAAACATTACTATTTTTAATGTTTTTGAAAGAAGTTTCTTCTGCTCATCAAGCCTGCATTTATTTGATCAAAAATACAGAAAAAATATAATATTGTGATATATTATTACAATTTAAAATAATTGTTTTTCAATGTATTATACTTTAAATTATCATTTATTTCTGTGATGCAAAGCTGAATTTTTAGGATCATTATCACATGATCCTTTAGAAATCATTCTAATATGATGATTCATTATCAAAGTTGTAAACAGTTCTGCTGCTTAATATTTTTCAGAACATGTGATACTTTTTTAAGATACTTTGATGAATAAAAAGTAAAAAAAAAAAAAAAGAAGCTGTATGTTTTTGAAATATAAATATTTTGTAATAACAATATACACTACTGGTCAGTAATTTTTTTTTCTTTCTTTTTTTTTAAATAAAATAAATACTTTTATTCAGCAAGGATGTGTTAAATTGATAAAAAGTGATAGTAAAGAAAATATATTATTAGAATATATATTATTAGAATTCTTTTTTTATTTTGAATAAATGCAGTTCTTTTTAACCTTTTATTCATCAAATATATTAGACAGCAGAACTGTTTCCAACACTCATAATAAATCAGAATATTAGAATGATTTCTAAATGATCATGTGATAGACTGGATGTTACATGTGACACTGAAGGCTGGAGTAATGATGCTGAAAATTCAGCTTTGCATCACAGGAATAAATTATTTTTTTATATTCAAATAGAAAACTATTATTTTAAGTTGTAATAATATTTCCCAATATTACTGTTTTTTCTGCATTTTTGATCAAATAAATGCAGGCTTGATGAGCAGAAGAAACTTCTTTCAAAAACATAAAAAATAGTAATGTTTCCAAACTTTTGGTCTGTACTGTATAATATATATATATATATATATATATATATATATATATATATATATATATATATATATATATATATATATATATATATATATATATAGTGTTCCTGTAGCTCGATTCCCTGGGAACACATGATAGGTAAAAATTGTTAGCCTGAATGCACTGTAAGTCACTTTGGATAATAGCATCTGCTAAATGCATTAATTAAATTTTTAATTTTAATATATATATTAAATTATTATTTAATTAATATTTAATTAGCCTACAAAAAACTCTTATGTATTGCAATCCTTAAATTTTTTATATTTAGCATGTTTGTGTGCTGCTGTGCGTCCCTGTGTTTAATAAGCAGCGTGTACATGCGTTGTGGATCCGCCTATACTAACACGCTCTTTAAATAACAAAGAAAAAACATTGACTTTAGACTTTAGACCAGGTTTGAGTTGGTCTATGGTGCAGTCTATTTTCAGCTCCTAAAAATAGCAATGCGCCAGCAATGCGCCTGAACACACCTCTTTTTTAGACCAGCACGCCCATGGGCGCAAAAATGGGCGCAAATGCATTTGCTAATTAAACGACGTGGCGCTGGAAGGGAAAATGTGAACGGCGCTGGACTGAAACTAGCAAACACACTTGCACTGCGCCTTGCGTCGCATTGCACCGGGTGTATGATAGGGCCCAATGAATGACCATATAGTTTACAGTGAAAAACAGTAAACTTTTTTTTTGTTGTTGTTGTTTTTTAGTAATGATAAAGTGTTTTGTGTTGCATTTTCTGTTCAAGTTTCACATATCTGAAACAATGTTATTGTACTTTATGGTATCATAAATACTGAATATTTTACAATAGCTTTGTGTGAGGAACATTAGTAAATAATGACAATCTACTATGTCTCTTCTTTTATGTTCCACTGAAGACAGGTTTTTTAATACAGGTTTAGAAGAACAAGGGTGTAAGAAAATTACATAATTAAAATTTTTGAAAGAGCAATCCCTTTATTATTTTATGCAATACAACAAACCAACTGTAAATTGCTTCTCAAAATATAATGTCATGGCATTTCAATATGAATTAATTCAATATGAATTATACATTTTAATAAAGCATCACAGGTGGTGGACATCTGTAACTGTTTGTGGCCTCATGCAATGGGGTAAAGATACATTTATCTTCCTGAGTTATAAATATATTGACACACATCCACTCATCCTTTTGACTTACATGTAAGAGTGTATAGGGTTCTTCAGCACAAGGATTCTTCTTCTTGTGAGCCCTGCTAAGCCAAACACAAAGCTTCTTTACAGGACCAGCCAACCCTGTCTGATTCACATGACTCACACAACATGGATCCAATCAGATCTCAGAGGCTTTGAGAGGATGTTGTGATGTACGCCACATCTGTCCCACTTATGTTCTGCATATCAACACATTTATGCAAGAATGACAGTGTAACATAACCATTACCATGAAGACTGACACATCTCTCAAGGCATATTAGCAATGAAGGCACATACTCCCATCAGAAGTATTTAAATATGAAGAATGACCCTTATTCAGATAAGTATTTCTTCAACTATAGACATTTTTGGCAAATTATTTAACCTCAAGCTTTTTTAATTTTTTGGTTGTGATTAAGACGCTGCTGTACTGGGGTTCAAAAACCATCCAAATGGTTTATGTGTATTTTAAACTGTTTAGATTTGCAGTTTCTAAAAATATAGTAATTCATATTTTTATGATGGATTTTCATAGTTTAAGATACAGAATGCGGATAAAATGAGGGTAAAACAAATCTATTCCTAAGTCATTTGAAAGACAGCATAACCACATAATGATGTTATTTTAATGTGACCTTCATTTATCAAAGAAGAAGAAAAAAAGCATATTAAATCTATTTGAAGTGATCAGATTTAGTTGCTGTTACAGGAAAAGTTCATCCAAAAAAATGAAAATGTATTCATCCTAAGGCCATCCAAGATGTAGATGATTTTGTTTTGATTACTATTGACTTACGAAAAAAAATGCATTACTTTACTGCACAAATAAATCTTCTGCAGTGAATGGGTGCCATCAGAATGAAAAAAAAAAATCACAATCATTTGCATATCCATAATAAAGCTTCCTGCAGTGCAAAGGTCCATCATCTCATATCAAAATCACATTTAGTTACAAACATACTTCGTTTAGAACTGTTTTGGAGTGTTTCAGCTTGTGAAAGGAGCTTGATCTGGATGGAGCATACAGTATTTCTCTCCTGACTCTCATTCTCATGGCACCCATTCACTGCAGAGGATCCATTGGTAAGCAAATGATGTAATGCTACATTTGTCTAAATCTGTTCTAATGAAGAACATTTGAATGTCGGATAATTTGTGTAATAATGCAAGTTGGAAAAAATAGTGGAAGTATATGTATGATTTTTTTTTTCATAGCATGGTTTAAACCCCTTGGTTTCATGTTGTCTGCAGGTGTTGTTTGCATTAGCGTTTTCAATAAAAAATTCATACATTTCTGACTAGCTCTGAATACAGTTCAAATCATCCAATCACAAAATGTTTTGCACCATGTTCACACTGGCATTTAAGAAATGAATTCTAATACCAGGTATAAACAGTGTCAGTTATCATGAAAAGCATGCAACGAGTTTGCTGCTCTCCACACAAACCCCCAGAACCCAGTGCTAAACATCTGTTAGACCCCCATAGAACTCCTCTTTGTGTGTCTGTCTCACAGTTTCTGTGTATTTGCTTGCTCTCTGTGCTTGAAGAGTGTCTGTTTCTAGATAAATGTTTGAATGCGTGTACGTGTTTGTGTGCACGCTCAAACTGCTGTGTTTCTGTGTGTGGATGGCTGAAGGATTCTCTGCCAGTCCCATTACGATCTCAGCTCCCCTGGCCTGTTGATTGACGTGCTTGAGGGGGGGTCTGTCCTCGCACACATGGTTTGGGTTAGCGGGGCAGTAAGGATGAACCCTCCCCTCGTATTTACAGGTTATATACCGTGTATGTAAACAGTACAGAACCGTTATCTGACCCTGGCATCCCTCCCTATACTCAGGCTGATGTTTGCATTGGTTATTAGCATGAATTGGAGAAGGTATGAGGTCCGGTGTGGGGTCAGTGCATGCTGAGGGCACATGCTCAATAAAAGCAATGAGCTCTTATGATTGATGTCCACCCATTAGTCATCTAATTATTACGCCTACTAGGCTTTTATTTAATGGTTATGCAATACTTGTTTTGGAGAAAATGTAAAATGTGGTTGAATAACACTGGGCATTAATTAAATTCTTGCAAATCTATGCAGGCAAATTAAATGAATATGTTACACTATGGTGTTCCATCCCATGTTTTTGTTCTTAGAGAAATTAGATAAATCATTATGTGATATAAAATTTAACATTTTAAAAAAAGCATTTTATAATTAATTTGGCAAGCATTAATCAATCCTCCCCCATAGTTGTCGTTAAAGTTTGTTAATTTGTACACAAATTGCAGTATCGACCCTGTTACCCAAGTAAAATAAAGGATACATTCTAAAACTTTTTTTTTTTATCTATTATACATTTGTTACTGTATTTTGTTCAATTAAATGCAGATTTAGGAAAGACATAAAAATGTATAGAAAACATAAATTGGAATATATAATATTTCATTTGACCTTTTGAGGTTGATGAGAATCTCAATTTCTTTATGATTAAGCACTTTTTTTATGCTAGCCATTTGTAAAAACAAAAAAAAAAACAGGAAGTTCACCACAAAATGAACACTAGTAATCCTATTTACCCTCATGTTGTTCCAGACCTGTATCAAATTCTTTCTTCTGTGGAACACAAGGTAAGATATTTTGAGCAACCACCATGGCTTATATAGTGTTTCACATGATATAAAAAATAAAAAAATGAGGGTGAGGAAATGACAACAGAATTATTTTGGACGGACTATCCCTGACAGAGTTAACAGCGTCGGACCTTACTTTGCACACCAGTCAAATGTGCCTCTAACGTGTTTCCTTTTTGAAGCTGGTATCAGTCACACACAAACACACCAACATGCACACTCATGGGGAGCGATCCACGTCCACCCTAACGCCCGTCAATTCCCATGGAATAACAAACAGAGGGTCTGTAGGTGCGTGCTGTGTATGATTTAGAGGTGGCAGTGAAACAGAAAGGCCCTCTAGGGGAAGCACAGAGCTGCCAAGCCGTGCTTTAAACCCCAGAGCACTACACCACCACAGCCCAAAGACAAGAACAAGACACACGGCACATGCAGAATTTCAAATGTGGGGAAATAAATTTAAACAAGATTCACTATACAACATTTATGAGAACAGCCAGGATAGTTACTAAGCATTCTCTTACTCAATGCATCAATGAAACTATCCAGACCTGAGCAGTCTGAATAAAAGTCACTGATGTAATATGTACACCTGTGGGTTACAAATTCTCTGAAGAGAGAACTTTATTCCACCATATATTTAGAATGTAAAGATGTCATAGCAAATCCACATGGTATAACTCTAACCATAAAAAGGGTTTGCAACTGGGAAATGATAACTGCTCCTGCAAAGAAAGAGAGAGAGAGAGAGTTTGTCAAAAGGAATGTAAAGAAAAAGAAGGGGAGGCAGAGAGCCTCCATGTGCTTTCATAACCCATGAAGAGTGTTTTCCTGCTAGCTAGTTTCCTGGACGACATGGTGGTCAAATATCCGATGCTGGATCCAGGTACAAGAGCTTACACCTATGTGTGATGAAAGGATATTAAAATTATATGAGCATCAAAAACCTTCTCTGTGCTGACACATTGATGATGATGAAGGGAGTTAGTAGTAGTGATGAAAGGGTGATGTACAAGGTGAAGTGATAAGGGTCAGAATCGTCTCGTGACGGAAAGGATGGGTGTAACATCACAGCAATCCATTGAAAGATCCTTCACAGATGATTTGTATTTTATCACGGCATTTCACCAAGCAAGTAACTGAAGAAGTACCAGCAAAGATCCCTTGACAAAAACCCAATAGGTTTTTTTTTCCATTGGCTTTGGATTATTGCAGAAATAAAACAAAAGACTATGATTCTTACGTTTTGTTAATGATAACCTTTACAAAGGAACATGCCTTTTATGAATTTTAATGCCTAATTAACACTGTCACAAGTAAAGAGCTATAAATATAGGCTATAAACAAAGTACATCACCGTAAAATGACTTCAACATCACTAAAGTTAAGTTTCTACAAAGCATTTTTGCCTGAAGTTTGAGCACAATCATAAGCACAATGTGCTTGTAAAGCTAGTGAGTAGATGAATTTCCCTGTGATGACGTTTATTCTCCATAACCGCTTTAGTCCGATTTAGCTGCTATTTAGCAACTGTCTTTTTCAAGACAAGAAAAAGCTTTAAAAAGAATCACGAGTGGTATTACTGATGTTGAAGAACAAAAGGTGAAAATATCTTAAGCTTGTGTTCACCACAGACCTTATTTCAGGCATTTAGCTAAAGAAAACATTTTTAAAAAGTCCATTACATTGAATGAAGGAAACCCCGGAAGTGCTAAAATGTTAGCTTGTTCGAATTTGACCAACAAAAATACATCATCTCTGCAGCACTCTATAAAGTCCAATGCCAAGCCATTGCCATGTGATGATGTGACTCTCCAACAGTCTACTGCCTAACTTGATCTCATGCCACTGTCCAGTGGTCTATCCATCATTAATCAATGGATCCCAAACTTATAATGCCCACATACAACCACACACACTCAAATTCAACAGCTGTTGTTTAGAGTTGAGCAGCATAACATTTCACACAAGGTCAAAGTTTGTCTTCACGTGAGATTCAAAAATCCAGATCCAGTTAAGTGAACCCATGTGTGTATGTGTTGATGATTGATGATCATTGTGATGATGACACAAATACTGAATTTGGTTTATTGTGGTTATCTGATGTAAAGACAGGCGTCTGTAAAGCGAGTAGTGATCTGTCAGTTAAACGCTGAGGAACGAGGGATTTCATCGTATAAATCAATCAGAGATCAACAAACCCTGACTTACTCATCTCCTTCTTTGGGAAAGAGGCCCTCAAAATATTAGCTCCTAAACATGCCTTCAAAAGCCACAGAAGATCTGGCCTGGAGTCTCCTTAAAGCCTCAGATTAGTTTTTATTTCATTAGATATCTATTTTCCTGTCAGTTGCTAAGCCTTTAAGTGCCTTTTAAGAGATGTTTGAGCTTGAGTTAATCTCTGCATCCCGTTTTATCAAAACCATCTATGCTAGGAATGGACATTCAGTGGACACTGGCCTGCATGGAGGTGAAGGTTCACTGGGTCGGTAAAACAAAAGTCATGTGAAACACTATAATCATAAGTCGATAGAAAGTTAGTCCAAACTCAACACTGAGTGATAAAAGAGGGGAAGTTAGCATTTTGGCAACGTTCAATCAGGGAATTAAAGGGATAGTTCACCCCTAAATGAAACTTCTGTCATAATTTCATCACCCTCATGTCATTCCAAAACTGGACTTTCTTTCATGTGTAGAATTTCCAAGAGTTTTTGTCCATACAATGAAAGCCAGTGGAGCATGATGTTATTTTGCACTTCAAAAATGCCAAAAATGAATAGTTTTTTGTTGTTGTTGTTCTGTATACTTTCCAGGTCTGTCAATGGAGAGAAAAGGCCCTAAATAAAGATGTGGCTTTAGAAGTTAACTTTATCTCCATATAGACGCTTTTAGGAAATCACAGAGCTAGCTGGGGGAAACTGGAGGCGGCCAATCGATGTAATATAGCCTCTGCCACTGCCAGACAAAAAAAACTACAACAGCTGTGGTTAAACGCGATAAAACGAACCGACTGGACTGAAACGATCATCAAAAATACTTATGTTTGCCGCGCACACTTCTTATCAGAAAAGGTTTAATAAATTATTGTCTTTTGTTGTTATAAGTGTGTCTAAAGATTTTCTATGCATCTAACGACTATGTAGTGTATGAAATAATGTCTGTGTGCATGTGTGTAAAACAACAAACTGACGATTTAGATGTTTCATCATTTGAAATTGTATGTACATTGTTGTGATTAATTGTGGCTGGAATAATAATGTAGCTGTGAAAATAGTTGCCTGCTGATATTGAAATGAATATACATCTTCATGACTAGATAGTCACGGTGAGTTCATTAGATGGGAGTCGCTCATCCGGAGGGAATCCTGTCAGATTGTCCAAGCACTGAGTGAGCGTGTACGGGTCGGCCGATCTGGTTTAGTCCATTAAAGTGAACCTTTTCAAATAGTAATCGTGGTCCCAGACAGTGAGTCACCTTACATATAAGTAAGTAAAATAGGATTTTCTCTCATTTTTAAAAAACAAGCTAACAAACTTCATAGCTAGCGTTAGTGTTTTCTCCGCCCAAAGAAACACATCCCAATGTTTACTAACAGAAAAAGGGTCTATACACAATAAATATTCCAAAACGGGGGTTCTGCAATGCCATTGCAGAAGCATTTTGGGTTCCCCAAAGATCTCTTTAACGAACCATTTTTATTGTTTCCACAATAATGAACCTTTCTTTCCATGATTCCATGAATATTAAAGGTTATAGATGACAATAAAGAACCTGTGCTAGGTACGTGAGTTGAACAAAAGTCTGTCAATATGCTATAGTTCACTGCAATCTACTTCATAATCAAGTTAGTCAATCTGAAGAAAGACTTTCTCTGACAACACTAATAATTTTCCCAGTAGTGTAAACAATGTTTTGTCATTTCAATGGGTCAGACGTTTATAAGAAAGAAAGAAAGAAAGAGAACAAATGCATAATCTGATGAAGTCATTCCCTAAACATTAATCTCTGCCGAATTCTGCACATGTTACGAAAACCAGCTGCTTTCAGCAGGAAATTGAACATTGGAGAGAAAGAATAAGAATTATGACTGATGAGATATTGGCACAGCTATGATCACTGCTGACCTGAATAGAAGATGTTGGAGGATTTATGACTGATGTGAAGCCCTTCTTATGAACAGAAGATATGCAAAACAAAGTAATAAATGTTAGCAGGAAAACTGCTGGCTAGTGCAGATTTCCTCATCTGACTTGATCATCATAAATACTAAATGTCTATTATCTTAAGAGTGTTTCATTTTAATAGCTGACTTAATACAGCACATTTTTATGCCTTATATCTTTTTAAAACATACCACAAAAAATAGGCTAATGTTTCATCATCATTCCAGTTAAGATGTTTGCAGTAAAGGTTTAGATTACACTTTATTTCAATTGTCCACTTTTGACATTCTACTAACTACAACTACATGACCCCACGGTTTGCCTGGGGACTTGGAATGATGGAATGATTATGTAAAGGTGCTGACTATGCTGTATTTAGGAGGCTTTCTCAAAGCCTCAGGGCAACTGCATTTTGGAGCATACCCCAATCTGACACTTCCAACATATCATTGAAGAAATATTGTACCTCATGTGGCTCAGTGGTAGATAAAAACTGTTAGCCTGAATGCACTGTAAGTCGCTTTGGATAAAAGCGTCTGCTAAATGCATAAATGTAAATTTAATCTGCAGGTTCTAAACATGGCATTTCTTGAAAACATGTTTATGTAAATATGACTAGTAGTCACCCTCTGACAGATTGCTGTCCTGACAGAGATCCCTGTTGTAAACATTACTCAATCAAACTTCAGGATTTTTTTGAACGGTAGTGTATATAAAAACATTTAGTGGGCCTATCCATCTAAATAAAAAAATGGAGTTCTGTGGACAGAATCACTAGCACACATCCTCCTAAATGCAATGAATCAGAAAAAGGACACAAATGAAACTGTAGACCTTACTACACCATGTCTGTTTCAAGGCTACGTTTGGAAATTCCTTACTAATTAGCACCCTAGCTTTTAATAGTGAGCGAGTGAGTGCGCACACACACACACACACACACACACACACACACACACACACACACACACACACACACACACACACACAGTTTATTGCCATTAGAAATTCTTCCCCTTATTAAACCTCAGCTGCCTCCACCCTGTAGTTTATTAGTTTTAGACCAAGTGTATTAGACATTGTTTATTGGGACGGGTTGTGTTTGAAGGATGACCTGGTTGGGATACACGTGGACCTGTTGCTCTCTGGGGTGTTGCCGGACCAACTTTTATGCCCTAGGAGTTGTACTAACTCCCCTGAACAGCACTAATGAAACACAAGAGCTTCACATTTCCGAAAGCGTTCATTAAAGTGTGTTTGTATACATGTCTGATGGCACGTAGAAAACTATGTCACTATTCACCTTATTGGTCTTCATTGTGCAATTATGTCACATCCTCAATATGAAGCATTATTTGGGAAAAGTAAATAAATGAGGGGCCAGTCAAGTAGTTCAAAACCTAGGGAATGGATTGATTTTATTTATTTTTTGTATTGGTATTGCAAAACTTTCTTTTGACTTTATTTAACCCCAGCAATCATCTTTGTGTCAAAAATAAATAAATAAATAAATAAATAAATAAAGGGTAATATGGACATATACAGTATAAACATTATGCACATTCCTGATATTTATATTGTTCCTAAGTCCAAATGTTATAATCAAAATACCACTTTGATGGTCATTTTGCATGGTCTTAAGCCTATTGTGCATGCTGGAGATTCAGTTTGAGAATTTCTTTTTTTGTTTTCAAAATTGATCTCTGGTGGGAGATCAGATAGGAACCTGACATTTTCACAAATACTTTATAAGTCCTCTATGGCAGCACTGCTCTAAAAATGATTCTGAGTTTCCACTAGTTACAGAGCAATGTAAGTATAATCCATAAGTAATTGACATACACACTGTGTATTAAATTAGATTATGAAAAAGTAGAGTGTAGTAAAGTAGAGCAGAGTTCAGTAGGGTGCAGTACAGTATAGAACAGATTGTAAAACTTTAGATTAGGGAACACATACTGACTTTGAGTTTTCCCTCAATAAACTCCTAATTTGATGCTTATTGATAGTATGTAAGGGGGTAATTATGTTTAGGTATCGGGTATTGTTAAGCGATCTAGAATATGAATGCATAATAAGATATTAAGAATGTACTAATAAGCAACCAATATGCTAGTAAAATGCATCCTAATAAGTAACTAGTTAATAGAAAATAGTGCTTCCTAAGCTAATATGTGACAAATAAACCTATGCTCACTGGAAAAACATGACTCTAACTATACTTTTGCAAAACTCCAAAAATGAAGCTATACATACAATTCACAACAGTTTCCAGCTAAAATGTGCATGATAGGTAAACCAACACATTTTGACGTTTACTGTACAACACATAACCAGCTCCATATGTACGTTTTTTTTCTGACATAGTAAACTTGCTCAGTAGCACACCTGGTACAGCACTGATAAAAGCATGATAAAATAGCTCTACCACTTACACAAGCAAGCTAAAAAATCATTATTGCTTCAGAAAATGTGTGTGTGTCTGTTTCTCAAATATATTTGTTAACTTGATCGGTTAGGTTTAAGATGTGTTATATGTTATCTTTTTAACCTTTTCATTTTTTCCCCCAAACTGCCGCAAGATGTGTGATAACAATTAAGTAATAAACTGGCAGATTCATGATCAGCTTCAGCTATTTTGGATGAAATGGCACAGTGCTTTAGCACCACTCACTACATATTTCACTGTATGTCACCACAGGCACATTTTCCAGTGCACTTGGTTACAATAAATGTATTCATTTCTCAACCAAAATTCAATGACAAAGCCAGTTTAAATTACTATTTTGCTTTTGAAGAGCATTAGTGATCAACAATGGATTCAAGACACAATGAGGAGAGAGAGAGAGAGACCACTGAGCCAGGTTATCTTACCTAACTCAATATGTTCCCAAACATACTGTACAGCTGTTGGTCTCCCAAAAGAGTTACATACATTTTTGAACCTGGCTCACTGGGCTGCTAAATCGATTTATTTTTTATTATTATTAGGTTTTTATTTGTTTATTTTTTTAGACTGAGGGAACAGGGAACATGACTTATGTGTAAGTCTATAAAGTCTTAAGTCTTTACTTAATAGGAATAAATCTCTTTTAATTCTCTTTGTGTTTTAATGGGGTGGGCATGACATCATCCAGTGACCTATCAGATGGTTTGGTCCTGTGAGAGTCACTGACCTACACCTCCCCTCACTCTGGCCTTCACTCAATGAGAATTAACACTAGCAACAGGGGACTATTGAATCCCCTAACATTTATATTTCACACACACATACTTGCCTGCTTTGTGTTAACAGCTTCCTATTCATATACTGTTCAAATATAGTGACCCCTAGATGCATTCTGACACTTTTAGAGCAGAACTGTATTTGAACGTCATTGCATTAAATAACTGAATATCTAAGCAATTTGCACCTGCAGCTACATCTTTTTTTCACGAACTTCACTTTTCTGAACCACTTTTTATTGTATTGTAATCGGTTATATAGTAAAGTATATGTATAAAGTCAGTTCTCCTCATGTTTATGCAGATGTTCTTAAAAAGTAACCACAGGTGTAGAGAACCACTTTAACTATGAACGTGATCCACTAACATTTGAAAGAGTCCAAATACGTTTAGTCTTCATTTCAAACAGTATACAGTATCTATTGGTTAACATTTTAAACCATATTACACTTCTGTGTTAGATTAATAGTTTTAAACATGAATTAAATATTTAGACCCCCTGTGAACCTTTTGTCCTTGTAGAGATGCCAGGATTGACTATTCATCCGGGGAAGCTTCATCTCCACAAGGACATAAAAAACTGAAATATTCAAAAGAAACACACATAAAATAGAAATTCAATCCTTATCTACAGTAGAGGTAAAAAATAAACATGTATTTGCCAAGTTAAATATCAGCTGTCAGCACCATTATCAGGCCATCAATCCTAAACATTTAAAATGTTTTTGAAAAGAATGGAAAACAGAAAAGGAAATATGGAGAGTTAAAGATCCTGGCATCAATGATTGTAAGACTTTTACTCTGATATAATTGCAGATTCAACAACTGTGCATGTATTTTTTTTTTTTTGTGCTGTTGCTTGAACTTAAGAATATTAAAAGTGTTAATTGCCACATCCTTAAAATAAAAATAGCAACCTGCAGCATGCTAGCCTTGTGTGACATTATATAACTTAAGTAATTAATCACAAAAACATCTTGACATCCATTCTGTCTCTCACTCTTTTTGATAAAAAGGTTTCCTTTACAGATCGGACTGATATATGATTCTCTTTGATATATGATCCAGTAGGGATATGTCAAATTTTCCTGTTGCGATTAATGGCTCATACTTTTATCACGGTAAATGGTATTATCACGGTATTGAAACTTAGTTTAAAAAAAAGCTCATAATACAATTTAACAGGTTAAATAACTTTTTTTCTTATAACAAAAGTAATCTAAACATTTAAATACAATAAAGCAATACAGAAAATATAGAAAGTTAAAAGTTTTGCACAGATTAAAGTGCAAAAGAACTATAGATACCCATAGGTATCACTTTATAATAAGATCTCATTAGTTAACCATTAACATTCACAATGAGCAATAGCTACATTTGCTACAGAAGTTATTAATCTTTGTTAAAAAAAAAAAATACAAGTCTTAGTTCATGTTAGCTCATTAAATAATACAGTTGCAACTTTAGATTTTAACAACATGTTATTAAATATTGTAATACCTAAGATTAATGAATGTTCATAAGAATTTTTCATTGGCAGTTTATGTTAACCAATTAATTAACTAATGTTAAAAATGAAGCCCTGACGTAAAGTGTGAATTAACAATAAAAATTAAAACACTTTCAAACAGTATGGCATGTTGTAGTCAAGATTAAAATAGCCTATTAAGTCTTAATACTTTGGCACTGTGATGCACATCATAGCAAATCCACAAATCAGAATGGCTATTTACAATTATTTAAATATGTTTTAGAAAGTAGTGCAGCTGCTTTATTTATGGGTTTTCCAGGGTAAGGACTGCATTTTCTGTAGTTTAGTGCCATCTGCTGTCAGAGAGTGAATGTGCTTTCATTCAGCGTGTCTCTCACGTGTTTCCCCATGTGCTTCTCATACATGCTTGTTTACATCAGAGCGCACACTTCTTTCAAGCAGCATACAGCGGTGTTGTGCATTTTGACCAGTTGATGGGAATAGTATTCTTAAAATGCATTCCAAATTCTAAATAATTTGTAATACTTAATTATTCACCGTATTTAGAAGTGCCCACGATAACAATATTGTGCATATTCATTACCGTGATATATCGCATTACCGAATACCGGCTATTCCAGTTTCAATGTTTAACAGCTCATTGGAAGCAAAGAATATCAAAATATAAACTTATTTTTATCATAATTTATGGAAGAGTATTGTATGGCTTTATAAAAACTAAACATTTAAAATTTGAATAAGAGAAAACTCAAACCGGTTTAAAATGACATGAGGTTGGCTAAATTATTTAGCAGAAGATCTCAGCCATTAGTGTGTTGACACCACCAAGAAAAAAAAAAGAATCTCTACACCTGCCAAATTTCCAATGCAAAACATATACAGCACTCATAATAAAGCAATATCACACAAGTTATTTTACAACATTTCAACAGACAATTTACATAAGTTAAACCAAAAAGTATGCCATTGCTAGTTCAAAAGATGTCCAAGCTTGAAAACATTGCTGGAGTAACATGGAAGCATTTATGGAAATATCATTCCAAGCAAAGTAACAGTGGTGTTTTGTTTCTGAATGAGTCAGCATTTTTTGGATAAACCGACTAAAGCAATGATTCAGTTACTCATTAAAAAAATCCCTTGTATCAAATCACTTGTATTGTTCTGGAATGAATCACAGTTTTGAACAAATTTGTTCAAAGCAAAAGTTTGAACAAAAACATCAGTTTGAACAAAACTGATTCAGTGACTCATTCATAAATACAGCCAGTTGTTTCATTGCCAAATAAATCTTTTTTTTTTTTCATTTTCTTTTTTTAGGTCAGTTGAATTAATGATTCAATGACTCTTCATAAAGACAATCACTTGTATCGTTTCTAACTGAATCAGCATTTTTATAAGAATCAGTCAAATTAAATGACTCCATAAAGAAAGCCAGGTTTATTCCTGAATAAATCTGATTTTGAAATAAATGAATAATAAAAATTTGTTGAATGAATGACTGAACGAATAATTCATAAATAAAAGGAATGCATCAGAATATGCGTGCTTTTCTAAATAGCAGGCGAAAACTAGTACAGTATGCCTGAATCCACAGTATTCATAAAGAAGTAGTTAAAATGTCCCTGGAAGAGCTACTAAAATGACAACATGATGAATGTAGTACATCTGGTTTACATTTATACTGCACACATTCATACTACATAAAACATATTTATTAATGGTCAAGAAGTATGTACTTCTTAAGAAAAAATAAAATATAAAATAAAACCTTTTAATAGAGTATGGGATTTTGGATAACGCCAGTCATTTCTACCATTCCTGTGTGAATCAGTTGAATGATTCGACTCACTTATAAAGATACTTGTTACAAACTACTGGCTTAAGGATGCAACCTGCAGAAAGAATCATTAAAAAAAATCCACATTACTAATTCACAGACTGACAATTTGATGGGAACATGCAAACTCAGACTATATATCAGCACTCTTGGAACGTTACTCAACCAGTCAGATTTGAGGAGTGGAAGTAACTGTTTTAAGAAGTTGCATAGTTTAAACACCCAATAAGCTAACATGTTCTATAAACCATAAACACAAAGACTGAAGTTAACACACATTGAGTTGTTTATCAAGGTGCTGTTGGAGACAGTGGCGGACCAGTGTTTTTGTAAGAAGATATATGTATAAGGCTACGACAGGGTGCTCCCTTGTGTACCGCTCCTGAAGACTTCTCCAGGCCAGAACTGAGGCATACAGGGGAAAACTGGCCTCAACTACAGGAGAATTTCCACAGAGACACTTTCCTGTATGATTTCTCCACCATACATCTTTAAGACTGCCATTTCTGGATCTGCTGATTGAAGAATAAATTAAACAGATAAATGCCTAGATACTCTTTGAAGAATTATATAAATGATGATTTGGAGTGCAAGCACAGACAATGATCAAGCTTATGGAGGACAGGAGGACTGAAAAGTGAATACAGTTCAAAATCCCCTTTTTTCTTTCCTAGAAGGTTTTTTTTTCACTCCAGCATTTGGCTTAAGTCTTGCTTGAATTTCCCAGAATGCCACCTCACACACCTACCCCCCCCCCCCCCCCCCCCCCATCCTTTTTTTAAATACTCCCATGTAGTTTAATCACAAACACAGTTCTTTTGACCTACTTCCTACTGAAAAATTTATTGATTAAAGGGATTGTCCCTTTATTTTTATGTCACATGAGCTATAATTAGAGCTTCTGGTCTCTAGGTATTAGGGGTGAGATCATTTCAATGTACAAAGATCTGTGTAGTGCAGATTGATTCATTAAAATGTTTAGGCCAATGTTCACTTTTCACACTAGCAGCATATGCAAATAGCTTCAAAAAGTTTGATTTCATGTGGTATTTAAAGGATCTTTCTGCTCATAGCATCTAGATGAACTCAGACATTTGACTTGTTTCCCTTTATTCAGCTGAAATACTTGATGAATGAAGAAATGCTTCAGCTGAAATTGTGTTTTCAGACACTTCAAACTGGATATGATGACTCTCTAGTGTGCAAAATCATTTTGAACAGATTAATGGTTAAAACAGAAGTAATTCACACACACACACACACACACACACACACACACACACACACACACTTACATACAGAAGCATTGTGCTCCTTACACATACACACACACACAAGCTAAACATCTCTAAACTTAATGGCCTGGTGTTTCATTTTCTGGAATTTATTGAACCAGAATAACCAAAATCACCAATCCTCATGGCATTCACTTATGAGTGCAAAAAGAGAAGGGCATTATGAGGGAAATGGACATGTCTGTCCAAAGTACATCGAAATGGTTTAACCATAAAACACCTTTAACATAGAACATGTTTCTGTTTCTGCGGTCTTGAGGGCAACCCACTAGAGTTTCACATCTCAATTGTGGGTTTGACAAAGCAAGGGGTGACCTTCCCACAGACTAAAATTAATACCTGCTTATTTTTCCAGATCATAAGTTGTATTTTTATGCAAACTTGCAAAATGTTAAAGTTGAAGTAAAGCATAGTTAATGTTTCAAATGTTATTTAGTTCTGTGATGGTCTAGGATTAGAAAAGACCACATTTATTTGAAACAAATCATTTGTAACATTACAATGTGTTTACACTATATGTTAAATGCTATTGCATTTTTATTTAAGAACATATTCTATACATTATACAAATATGCTAGAAAGAATTTTCATATTTGATACTTCAAATTATAATTTTCTCAATCTATTACTTTATACTTCAGATGATGATATAAGTATGTGTAAATGTTTATTTTTGAATGGTTTGCCATTCTTTTTGTGGATGAAGTGGTTCTGTGGGACAATGGGAAAATTTCTGGCTGCTTCACATGTAAAAAGTGAATATTTGCACGTTATTTGGCAAAATCAGTAAAATGAGGGTGTTGAGAGGCCAACAAGTTTATTTAAATATGTACTGTTAACAATAATTAAACGATCAGTTTGGCTTGAACATGGAGAAACTATCAACACATGCTTATACAGTCACATCACCATTGTCCTTATTCTCGTTCACATCTCCGATTTCAATAGACATGTCAACACTTCTCACAAAAACATCCCAAATCTCGACTCTGATTTGGCAAGAAACCCATACTCACAAACACAAACACTCTCACATTTCTGCACAACCTTCCAATCAAACCACACAAACACACACCCATGCCATGCAGAATATTCATTTTGGTTCAACTATTCCTTTCAAGTGCATTACAGTTTTCTCACAACTAACAATGTGTTTGAGTTTCACAGTGAACATCCATTAGTGAGGTAATGAATGGTAACTGCACCTCAGGCCAGGTCTGAGAAAATATTTTTACAAAAAATGTATTCGTGCAAATCCATGCTGACACACACAGATGCTACTGGCTACAAGGTGAAGACTGTCTTGGGACAGGTTAGCGTTTGCGAATGCCCTCGCACACTTGGCTACAGTAACGCTGGTGTCGAGGGACGGTCTTTAAGTTGTGCGCAGCTGTGCGAAGTTTGAGAAGGTCTGCTGCTTGGGGATGGAGATGTCAGCTGCAATAAAATGAATCATGGAACTTGGGGAGGAAAATAAATCTAGGCGGCTCATTCCCAATGACCTTACAATACGTGCCGTTCCATCTTATATTAAAACTTTTCATTAAATTGGAAATGTTGACACACACAGAGTCACGCACACTTGCATTACAAGAATGTTGCTATTTATGTGTGTGTGAAGCACAAGTATGGCTTCGAACGTGATTCATCCTATTGGGATTTAGAGTCAGAAATGTTCTACAATGTGTTTGTGGGCAAATCCAAACAAAACCTTTTTTTTTTGTCATACCTTGCAGCTGTGTGCAAAAGATGCTGATTGACGCAGAACTGGTCGATGTACCTTGTAGTTAGAAAACATCACCACTGCCATGCACCAGAGAGATAAGAAACACAGATGGCCAACTATGAAATGGAGGAAGATGGCAAACTCATATCTAAAGAAAAACAGAGTACAGAGCAGCAGCTGGCATGCACACCTTGTTTTCAAAGCTGTACAGGCCAAAGTCTAATAAGAACACATGAGTGTAAAGCCAAGTCAAATGAAAACATGGAGCCGCATTAACTCAGCTATCATCATGCAACAAGCAAGATAATCATTAATAACAGCCACAGTCCTAGTATAATCATATATAAATATATATATTCAATATAAGGGGTTTGATCGTGTCAATACAATTTGAATGTATTTCACTGCAGAGTGGGGCTAGTTGTCAAATTAATGGCAGTGAATTATTTCTGTATTTGTTTTTGTTTTTTTCTGTGTAGGTATTTGATTGGGAATTTTGGTAAGATAACAAAATTTATACAGTATTAAAACATTATATAAATTATAATTATACTTTTATAATTATGTATAATTATGTATAATTATAAAATTCACAAATGCACAAAATGTAGTAATGCATTCAAAAGTAGTGTATTGTGCACATTTTTCATTTGAAAGTAGGCTACAGCTTAATGAACAAAAGTGCAGTAACATTTGGTTTGCAAACACTTTAGATATTTGCCACTGTCAGGGCAATAACGTTTTTATAGAAAATATTACATATTTTGTGATAGAAAAACAAGTTATGTTAAGAGTCCAGAGCCTCGATCATAACATTATAACAGGCTCCTTCCAAGTAGAGACCTGCACTATTGCGGGACCCAACACAACGGAGCGGAGCGGGACAACAATAGATGCGCACTTCCAATTTCCCACTTACGAAGTTCTGATTACGAGCAAGTTGCATCCTTTTCTGTTAAAAATAACAGTTAACAGTGTGCTTAACTGGCTAGAAAACTCACCAGACCTGAACCTATGGGTTATCTCGGGGTATCTATGGGTATTGTCAAGAGGAAAATGAGAAACAAGAGACCAAAAAATGCAGATGAGCTGAAGGCCACTGACAAAGAAACCTGGGCTTCCATCCCACCTCAGCAGTGCCACAAACTGATCACCTCCATGCCACGCTGAATTGAGGCAGTAATTAAAGCAAAAGTAAGTAAAATGTTAAGTAAATGAACATACTTTTCAGAAGCCCATACATTTTTTTTTATTATTATTGGTCTTATGAAGTATTCTAATTTGCTGAGATTGTGAATTGGTGGGGTTTTTACTGAAACAAATGAACTTTTCCACAACATTCTAATTTATTGAGATGCATCTGTATATAAAACATTGAATAAGCATTGTGTGATATGTCTGGGGGAAGCTTAAGTTAAGGGAATGTGGTCTTTCACCTTGTTTAATCCATAAAACACTTAGGGCCCTATTTTTACGATCTAAATGCAATGTGTAAAGTGCACAGCGCAGGTGCACTCAGGGCTTGTCCAAATCCACTTTTGCTATTTTAACGATGGAAAAACGGTTGGCGTGTCCGGGCGCATGGTCTAAACGGGTTGTCCCTATCCTCTTAATGAGTAATGGGTGTTTTTGGGTGTAACGTGCAATAAACCACTCAGAGTCTCATCTTCCATTCCCTTTAAGAGGCAGTTGCGCTCAAGCCATAACGGATTTGCTATTTACATGGTGGAATTTGGCATGTTTGTGTGCTGCTGTGCGTCCCTGTGTTTAATAAGCAGCGTGTACGCACGTTGTGGATCCGCCTATACTAACACGCTCTTTAAATAACAAAGAAAAAACACTGACTTTAGACTAGGTTTGAGTTGGTCTATGGTGCAGTCTATTTTCAGCTCCTTAAAATAGCATTGCGCCAGCAATGCGCCTGAACACACCTTTTTTAGACCAGCATGCCCATGGGTACACAAATTGGCGCAAATGCATTTGCTACTTAAACGACGTGGCGCTGGACGGGAAAATGAGAACGGCGGCGGACTGAATCTAGCAAACACACTTGCACTGCGCCTTGAGTCGAATTGCGCCGGGTGTATTATATGGCCCTTCATGTTAAATGCTGTTATTACAATGAATTATAGCTAATTCTGGCGTTGTAACATGAAAATATATGAAGAGATTCTTTTTTTTTTGCCTTTATGCTTACAACTAACATTAACCGAAATCTACCACAGTAATGCACTCATTTGAATGGGTTTTTGCATGTGTAAACTTTTGTCCGGTGGAGTAAAAAAAATGACATTCAACGTGGCTAACAACCAGCCACGGTGAAATGCATGTCGCTCTTTTCAAACTGCGTTTTCAGTCTCGTGAAGGAACTTCGAAGAGGTGTTTTTCGTTCAAAATGAAATTGAACAACTAAATCGTTTCACTAGGCCATTCAAAGAATCTCGGTCAGTTTCCTAGATAGTGTATCAGTAGATCATGCACACAATTTTCCAGAGACAGCTCCCCTCCGAAGACCTCATTGGCCATTGGGATAAGACCACGAGAACCAGACATGTCCTCTGCTCAATCTGACCTGTGCTGCAGCCTGGAATTAAACCACACTATGCTTGTTTTGTCTGGCTAGATGAGGACTGGTCTCCTGACTAAGTTTGGATTCTCCCAAGGTTTTCTACTCAATTTCTGTCACCGACAGAGTTTTGGTTCCTTTCCGCTGTCACCTTTGGCTTGCTTATTTGGGGATGCTTGGCTGATTTCACAGACATTATTGGAAATGAGCTGAACTGGATGATGTCATCACTGAATCAACAATGAACTGACTTTAACTGGAAAAATGACTTGTTGTTGTCCTCTTTGTCCTCATTACTGAAAAAAAATATTTTTCTGTTTGACTCTGTATAGCTGCTTTGACACGTTTAGTATTGTATGAAGTGCTATATAAATAAAGGTGACTTGACTTGATTTTATATACTGTAAAACCTGGTTAATTTTTTATTTTTAAACTTCTGCCTCATTTTAAAGATGTAATTGTTGTCACACTTCTCAGGAGCTGGGAATGAGACGAGGAGAGGTAGGAATTAACTCAAAAACTTTTATAATAATAATCTTTAATAATCTAATCACTAGGAACACAGGGAGCATAGGAGACACTAATCACACATACAATGATGATTAAGAACCAAACAAGACTAGGACTGGGATTTAAATACAAGACAATCTGAGGGAATAATGAGGAACATTGGGAGAAAAACAGGTGCACAGAATAGCTAATTAGACAAAACAAGACCAGGAACAGGAAAACCATATATGTAAATATTTCTTTGCAGACATATTGTTTAGCTAGTTTAGTTTTTTTTTTTTTTAAGTTTATTAAACAAAGTTAAAACTGAATGTTGCAGTTATATTACAGATGTAATGTTAGTCAACTGGTGATTTAAAGGGATAGTTCACTCAAAAATGGAAATTTGCTGTTAATTTACTGACCCTAAGGCCCTCCAAGATGTAAGTGACTTTTTTTTTTTAAGTCTGCATGGTTAGTCTATGAAAAATGTTAGAAATGGAGATGTTATTAAATAAAGTCTAGCATGTGTTGTAAAGTGTGTGTTTTTGATGATTGATAAACACCAGTTAATTATTTTTAATAATTTAGTTATATGAAATGTAACAACTAGTTCCCAAGCAATTTCTTATGATGCCCAAATAATAAATCTTAGTTGAGCTAACATAAAACACGTGGAGTGAATGGTTAAATTTTAACTGACATAACTTGTTGTAGTTTTCTAAATGCTAACCTTTTAGCTGAATTGACTATAATACTTTTTCAGTAAAGGTTGAGCCAACTAAACAATAACATTTTAGGCAACACTTCTGTGGAAATAGTTACTGAATAATAATTAATTGAAACAGCTTGAAATTGTTTTACAGTGCAGAATGCACACAAATTATAATTCAAGACTGCTAGAGAAAACCAAACAGACATTAACATCATTGCAAAATGCATCATGGGATCCACAAATAATATTAAGCAGCACAACTGTTGTCAACAAATTTTTCTTGAACAGCAAATCAAGATAGTATATTTATAAATAAAAAAGAAACAGTTAGAATTGTAAAAAATGTATAGTGTCCTCTATAAATTTAGTGGCATGCCTATGAAAGGTAATTATAGTGGATACTTTGGCCAACAGAATAGCCACACATGTGTTCAGAAATAATGACATTAAGGAAAAAGGGACAGATTAATATCAGATTGCTATGATAAATACAAAACACAGGGTTGGCATGACCTCACCAGTCAGTAAAGCATTTGGATATGTATTTCAAGAATACGAAACAGTGAGAGGAGCTTATTGCATGTCTCTTTTACCTGTTGCCTCAACTATAAATATTGCCAGCAGTATCCCTTGGACCCAGCTAGTGTATGCATAATTTCATTAATTCCCTTGTTCTCTTTCACTAGCTCACCCTTCCTCTCACCTCTTGACCTGACCGCAGAAAATTCCTTACCTACCAGCTGATCAGCTATTAAAGAGAGACTTTATGATGTATTGGGGTAAGAAATATCAATCTTCAAAAGGTGTGAAGAGGAAATGAAAGGGAAAAGAGTGAGCGAAAGCATGCTGAATATGGAAAATCCTGTCTTTAAAAGCTCTGCATAGTGTTTGTTGATCTTGGCATCTTCGAGTGAAAACTATTCAGAGGGAGAAGGTGCAGATGAAGCGAGACTGAGATTTTTAGACAAGTCTTAGAAAAAAAGAGAGAGAAAAAAAAAAAAAACTTTTGGATTGCCTGCATGATACCTGCTGCATATATTAACATAACAACAGAAGAACCTACTGTGGCTGAACTCAGTAAACCTTTGAACTACTTTCCCAGTCTAGATCTGAGTACTTAAATATTATTACAGTTTTACATGTACTATTACTGTAAGAAATCAGAGCTCCATACACATAGTCCATGTGTGCTATTTTTAAAATTCTCTTCATACTTGTGTGTTAAAAAGACTGAAACTGTATTTCTGCAAATAACTGCTTAAACTCTGGACTCTGTAATGGAGACTCTGAATAAACTGTATGTAATTTTAGAGATTGACAGTAGTCAATATCCTCTGTTGCAGCATGAACATTCTGCTTAATATCTCGTTTTTATTAAACACAAAATTAGATATTTAGCAAAATGTTCACGTTGCTCTTCAGAAGAGAACAACAATACAAGTTCAGAATGGCATAAGGGAAAAATTATTTTCATTTTCACCTGAATTTTCCTTTTAAACTATTCTACTTCCTTATTATCTTACCGTGGATCATTAGCATATCATAGTTACACCATAGTTACATTTTCATAATAAGAGTCTCTAGTCACAGAGCCTCAATGTGACAATGACCAATCAAAAGTGTCCAAGTATAACGACAATATATATATATTTATATATATATATATATATATATATATATATATATATATATATATATATATATATATATATATATGTATATATATATATATATAAAATAAAATAAATAAAATAAAATAAAATAAAAACAAAAAATATAATTTAATATGTCTTCACCAGCTCCCAGTTTTAAGGACTTTTAAAAGCATGAATTATAATTAGTGTGATTATTTATATGACACTAACAGCTCAAATTATTGTCTCAAAAAAGCTGAAGAATTGGGCATCTATGGGCATCAAATTTGAAGCATCAAGAACAATGTACATTTTCGTGACATGACCCTTTTAAATACTACTCTGGTAAACCAGTTCAATACAGTGTCAGGAATGTGTATTATCCTTGCAATAAACTACCACAAGCTGATTCATACATTCATCTGTAGAAAAACTGACCCAACGGAGGCCATTCTCACCAAGAGGAGTCAGTAGCGGTCACAAAGAGGATCAGTGGGTGGTGAAACCATCAAACCACATTAAGAAATCAAATGCAAAACAGAGGCAGTGACCACCAATGTATCACTGCTCTCATTCAAAGACAAACACTGTTTTATGGAAGTGTTTCATTGTTGTTTTTTTCAAAGCCAGAAAACCAAAACTACAAAACAAAAGCCCCTCAAAAAACATTCCAACATGTGATCATTACCAACCAACATGAGAATCAAGAGTTTCCCGCTGGTTCAAAAGAGGCTCACACTTTTTATAGGCTTATATAATCAATTCCTCTGTTTTCTGGACAAATCAAGAAAGTTGTAGAACAATAAGAAATCTCTTTGCAATGGAGGGGAAAAGTGCGCAGCTCAGCATTAGAAGGAAGCATTTGCAGCTGGGGGTGAACCACAAGACCCCCTCAGGAAACCAAATCCACCTACGGATGAACTGTGAGTGAGTAGTAAAAGGTGAGAGAGGAGGGGGATGACAACTGGGATAAATCTCTGTGTTATATTATCTATATTCCACACTTCTAACTCATATTCCTATATCATTTGGACACCTCTCTCTGCGTGCAGCACTGCAGGAGCAATAAACCACGACTTGGCGGACTGATATGTAGTGGGCAGTGAACACAGTGCTCATTACAATACAATAATGTGGTTTATACCGGTCAAAACCTCTGCTGAACTGAGATTTCAGTTACTACAAGAGCAAGAAAAGAAGACAAGAAATCATTGCTTATTACTTTGGTGATTTGAAGATTGAGGCTTTCACTCTGCATTCACATTGTAAATGTTGTAAAACATTTGAAAACACTTAAAGGTCAATTTCTCCTCATAATAGTTGAGAGGAAGAAACACGAGACTATCAGTAGGCTAATAAAGGATTTATTTCACATGAAGTGGGTTGCTATGTCGAAATCGCATAACCATTTGGATACTCATCACTTTATCTCTGTAACCATTTTTTTTATCTAAAGTTTAAGTTTAGATTCTAAACCTTTTGTGTATAATATTAATTGCATATCCACATTCTTATACTGGCATTGGTAATCTATAAACCTTTTTTACATTACATCCACACCACTAGGTGGCAGTATAAGTCCAAGGTCGCTGACATATAAGCTAGCATCATGCATCTTTAAAGAGGAATTCACAAATTGCAGCAATTGATAGTGGAGGTTATTTAATCTACAATTTACATTTTCACCAATTTTATTGAAAGTTACTACAGATAGCAACTGTTCTGTAAGTGTTGAAAGAATATAATAAAGCCTTTTCTGAAAACAAAAACAAACAGAACAGAAAGAAAAAAAAAAAACTCTGAAAACAATTTAATGATTTCTGTAGAAGTATGGTCTTAAGTCTCAAAATCAATTAAATCTCTGGCTTCCATTAAGAGCTATGCAACAAAGAAACAAACAAATGGAAGCAACATGCTATTCAGAGATCTTACTGTAAATAAGAAAGTGTACCAACAAGAAAAGGCAAATCTGAACAGTAACCGACTGTTAATAATTTTGACCGATTAATAATCAAATAAATGGTTAAAAAAGTCATTTATTATTTATATATATATATATATATATATATATATATATATATACAGTACAGACCAAAAGTTTGGACACACCTTCTCATTCAAAGAGTTTTCTTTATTTTCATGACTATGAAAATTGTGGAGGCATCAAGGGCTATTTGACCAAGAAGGAGAGTGATGGGGTGCTGCGCCAGATGACCTGGCCTCCACAGTCACCGGACCTGAACCCAATCGAGATGGTTTAGGGGTGAGCTGGACCGCAGACAGAAGGCAAAAGGGCCAACAAGTGCTAAGCATCTCTCGGGGAACTCCTTCAAGACTGTTGGAAGAACATTTCATGTGACTACCTCTTGAAGCCCATCAAGAGAATGCTAAGAGTGTGCAAAGCAGTAATCAAAGGCAAAGGTTGCTACTTTGAAGAACCTAGAATATGACATATTTTCAGTTGTTAATTCATAGTTTTGATGCCTTCAGTGTGAATCTACAATTTTCATAGTCATGAAAATAAAGAAAACTCTTTGAATGAGAAGGTGTGTCCAAACCTTTGGTCTGTACTGTATATACAGTCGTGGCAAAAAGTTTTGAGAATTACATAAATATTGGAAATTGGAAAAGTTGCTGCTTAAGTTTTTATAATAGCAATTTGCATATACTCCAGAATGTTATGAAGAGTGATCAGATGAATTGCATAGTCCTTCTTTGCCATGAAAATTAACTTATTCCCAAAAAAACCTTTCCACTGCATTTCATTGCTGTCATTAAAGGACCTGCTGAGATCATTTCAGTAATCGTCTTGTTAACTCAGGTGAGAATGTTGACGAGCTACTGTTGACGAGCATCTGCACGCACAGTGAGGCGAAGACTTTTGGAAGATGGCCTGGTGTCAAGAAGGGCAGCAAAGAAGCCACTTCTCTCCAAAAAAAACCTCAGGGACAGATTGATCCTCTGCAGAAAGTATAGTGAATGGACTGCTGAGGACTGGGGCAAAGTCATATTCTCCGATGAAGCCCCTTTTCGATTGTTTGGGGCATCTGGAAAAAGGCTTGTCCGGAGAAGAAAAGGTGAGCGCTACCATCAGTCCTGTGTCATGCCAACAGTAAAGCATCCTGACACCATTCATGTGTGGGGTTGCTTCTCATCCAAGGGAGTGGGCTCACTCACAATTCTGCCCAAAAACACAGCTATGAATAAAGAATGGTACCAAAACATCCTCCAACAGCAACTTCTTCCAACAATCCAACAACAGTTTGGTGAAGAACAATGCATTTTCCAGCTCGATGGAGCACCGTGCCATAAGGCAAAAGTGATAACTAAGTGGCTCGGGGACCAGAATGTTGAAATTTTGGGTCCATGGCCTGGGAACTCCCAGAAATCTCAATCCCATTGAGAAATTGTGGTCAATCCTCAAGAGGCGGGTGGACAAACAAAAACCCACTAATTCTGACAAACTCCAAGAAGTGATTATGAAAAAATGGGTTGCTACCAGTCAGGATTTGGCCCAGAAGTTGATTGAGAGCATGCCCAGTCGAATTGCAGAGGTCCTGAAAAAGAAGGGCCAACACTGCAAATACTGACTCTTTGCATAAATGTCATGTAATTGTCGATAAAAGCCTTTGAAACGTATGAAGTGCTTGTAATTATATTTCAGTACATCACAGAAACAACTGAAACAAAGATCTAAAAGCAGTTTAGCAGCAAACTTTTTAAAAACTAATATTTATGTAATTCTCAAAACTTTTGGCCACGACTGTATCTATATATATATATATATACATATATATATATATATATATATATATATATATATATATATATATATATAGTAGTTTTTAGAGAGAGAGAGAGAGAGAAAAAAGATAATTCGCGTTATATTATTTAATTCAGAAATAGACCTGATGCCGACTTTTTTATTTTATTTTTACAAACATTATAATAAACACTGTAAACATAGCTAGGTTATTTTATTTCCCCTCACGCCACAACAATCCTTTCAATTAACAGTATTTAAAAAAGAACAATAATAAAAAATGTAAGGAGCTAGAGCAATATAAATAACAAGCCAAAACTAATTAATTTAGGCTAAAACTAAACTGAAACCAACGTTGGGTCTCTCAACACAAAATCCAATGTTTCCGTATTTGCGATATATTTGAATGCCAAATTATAATTTATTATGTAGCTACTTCACTCGTGTTCCAATATCCATGTACAACCCGAATTCCGGAAAAGTTGGGACGTTTTTTAAATTTTAATAAAATGAAAACGAAAGGAATTTCAAATCACATGAGCCAATATTTTATTCACAATAGAACATAGATAACGTAGCAAATGTTTAAACTGAGAAATTTTACACTTTTATCCACTTAATTAGCTCATTTAAAATTTAATGCCTGCTACAGGTCTCAAAAAAGTTGGCACGGGGGCAACAAATGGCTAAAAAAGCAAGCAGTTTTGAAAAGATTCAGCTGGGAGAACATCTAGTGATTAATTAAGTTAATTGATATCAGGTCTGTAACATGATTAGCTATAAAAGCTTTGTCTTAGAGAAGCAAAGTCTCTCAGAAGTAAAGATGGGCAGAGGCTCTCCAATCTGTGAAAGACTGCATAAAAAAATCGTGGAAAACTTTAAAAACAATGTTCCTCAACGTCAAATTGCAAAGGCTTTGCAAATCTCATCATCTACAGTGCATAACATCATCAAAAGATTCAGAGAAACTGGAGAAATCTCTGTGCGTAAGGGACAAGGCCGGAGACCTTTATTGGATGCCCGTGGTCTTCGGGCTCTCAGACGACACTGCATCACTCATCGGCATGATTGTGTCAATGACATTACTAAATGGGCCCAGGAATACTTTCAGAAACCACTGTCGGTAAACACAATCCGCCGTGCCATCAGCAGATGCCAACTAAAGCTCTATCATGCAAAAAGGAAGCCATATGTGAACATGGTCCAGAAGCGCCGTCATGTCCTGTGGGCCAAGGCTCATTTAAAATGGACTATTTCAAAGTGGAATAGTGTTTTATGGTCAGACGAGTCCAAATTTGATATTCTTGTTGGAAATCACGGACGCCGTGTCCTCCGGGCTAAAGAGGAGGGAGACCTTCCAGCATGTTATCAGCGTTCAGTTCAAAAGCCAGCATCTCTGATGGTATGGGGGTGCATAAGTGCATACGGTATGGGCAGCTTGCATGTTTTGGAAGGCTCTGTGAATGCTGAAAGGTATATAAAGGTTTTAGAGCAACATATGCTTCCCTCCAAACAACGTCTATTTCAGGGAAGGCCTTGTTTATTTCAGCAGGACAATGCAAAACCACATACTGCAGCTATAACAACAGCATGGCTTCGTCGTAGAAGAGTCCGGGTGCTAACCTGGCCTGCCTGCAGTCCAAATCTTTCACCTATAGAGAACATTTGGCGCATCATTAAACGAAAAATACGTCAAAGACGACCACGAACTCTTCAGCAGCTGGAAATCTATATAAGGCAAGAATGAGACCAAATTCCAACAGCAAAACTCCAGCAACTCATAGCCTCAATGCCCAGACGTCTTCAAACTGTTTTGAAAAGAAAAGGAGATGCTACACCATGGTAAACATGCCCCGTCCCAACTATTTTGAGACCTGTAGCAGAAATCAAAATTGAAATGAGCTCATTTTGTGCATAAAATTGTAAACTTTCTCAGTTTAAACATTTGCTATGTTATCTATGTTCTATTGTGAATAAAATATTGGCTCATGTGATTTGAAAGTCTTTTAGTTTTCATTTTATTAAAATTTAAAAAACGTCCCAACTTTTCCGGAATTCGGGTTGTAAATCGAAATGTTTTGCATAACATCAAGGCGATAGGGTGATAAAACTTAACGGCACAGATTTTTACTACATAGGCCTATTTAAATTGAGTAGTTTTTTTTCATGTTTGACTGACTGTATTTTTTATGATAATAAACAGGCTGCATTGTCAAGGTACTGAAGCAAAGCTTAACTGTGTGTGTGCATGCAGCACCAGCACAATCACTTGAAAGTAACTAATCCTTTTAGTCACAAAAGATAATCGGAATTGTAAAAGGTTTGCCTTTATTTGTGTACATTCACAATAAAAAACAAATCTTTATGCTTTTGTAAAAGACCATGTAAATCCTCATGTTCTGTTGTTTGCTGCTTTTTGCACATGTAAAATTAATTCCCAGGATACAAATGTTAGCATTTTTAACGGGTCACAGACACTTATCCTTTCTAATTTAATTCAATTCTAATTTAAAATAATCTTGTCGGTTAACGGTTAACAATCGTTTAACGAGCATTGTTTGCCGCTTAGGAAAAATAACCAAAATGAACATCCCTAATGCCAACTGGATAGAATCATTGGTTGTGTCTCATTTGAAAGCCTGCACCCTCTGGAGGTCTTATTTGCTGTAAGCATACATCTCGTTTCAGAAAAGTAACCATTGTAAATTTTACTGTTATTACTTGTAAGGTATAAAATTATTTGTAATTCTTTTCTTATTAAGCTTACTTTTCTAAAATGAGGCAGCTTCAATGACATACTGTATGTGGCCGACAAATTCAACATCCAGAGGGTGCAGCCCTCGAAGACATGGCTATAGTAATACACTGCATGATTTTCTGTGAAATTTATCAATCCTGACTGCCCAAAATCTACAGACTGGCTGACTTTTGCCAACTCATCCAGACTACAAATTAAAGGTTAAACATCCATGCAAATGTAATCCAGTTTTAAGTCTAAAATTCAGTTAGATTTCTGGCTTTCCATGAAGTGCAATCCAACAAAGAAACAAACAAAAGGAAGTAACATTCCAAAAAATATTACAGTAAATACTGAAAAAGTACCAAAAGGAATTATTGGAATAAATTGTCTAATTGTAATTTTATGTTCTCTGTTTGTTTAGCCCAGAGGATTATGAATGTTTAGCTACAATATTTCCAAAATTATTTAATGCCCCTCAAATCTCTACCATTCCATGACAGATGGCTTTGTTTATCTAAAGTAAGCCTTGGAAACTGGATGGTATCAAATGGGCCGTGTGTTATGCTGAAATCCATCAAGTGCACTGGAATGTTCGCTCCCTAAAAAATCCCGTAATGCACTGCAAAAACCAGGGAGCATTATTGGTCACTATGTTCATCAACAGAATGTCCATCACATTTCTAAGACCTTTATCAGAAGAGAGGACAGAAAAGATATCAGTGAAGCTAAATCTAGTTAGTTCAATGTAAACACTGAGTTGACAGCAATGAGACTTTTGAAGAACCATCTTAAATATTTGAAAGTTAGCCTATTAGAGCCTAAATAGCTAAAGCCAATGAAGTTAAGATGGACTGAGGTCTGTACTGATCTATGAATTTTACCAAGCTGTCATCTTTGTGTAGCTACCTAAAGTAGTATGACAAGCTGAGTATAATAATGACTTTTGGATTGAACATCGGCCTATGTCATCTGTGTTTTCCCCACCAGCAGCTGCCAATCAAATGAACACATTGTGTGCAGCAAGAGTTTATCTGAGGATACCATGTGTGAGTTTAACCCAACAATCTGATCTAAGGACAGCATAATAATGGGATCTTCAGCTGGATGTGTTATTGCTCTAAGAGCTATCTATGGTGCTCTTGAATTCAAGCCAGTAGATACACATCTTTGTTGTTATATGTTCTGGAATAGTTTCATCAAACATCTGGAATGTTCTGACGACATTTGGCCTTCATCTCTTAGTACTAATCCACAAAACGCAGGCACCCGGCATTGAGGTGAGATAAACCTCTTAAAGTTGGTTTTCACATACTCTGTGCGTCACTTTTTTGAAGAGTTACAGCAACACTTCAAAGACGGTTGCGGGAGAGAGGAGCTCTTAATGAGAAACAGGTCCTTGTTCGCTCACGGCCATCCCGGAATGTTTATTTAGAAGGATGAGCCAAGAGTGGCCAGCTGCTTTCTTTTGGGAACAATACGAGAATTCAGCACATCTGCTCTTTATTACAAGATCCTTCCCTCATTCTCTCTTTTACTCTAAGCTTTATCATTCGGATCTTATCCTCCTCCCTCTCCATCATACACACTCAAACAAATGCACATGCACCAGATACATTTATCGGTACCTTTAGCCAAGCTTACAATGCTATCGCCATCAGCTCTACCTCTGCCTCAACTTTGACTGAAGAAGCAGTTCAGTGTTCAAGTACACTGATGTTAATCTACTCAGAACTCAGTCATCAATGGAGCTACGATCAACTTAGGTTTACAATGCTTTTGGGAAAAGGCAGCCTCGTCTAGTTTGTTTGTTGGACAAAATGGCAGATTCGGCATTATGATTGGTCAGATCACCTGTCAGTCAAACTCATGAAGAAGGGTCGGTTGCAACGTTATATCTCAGAGTATCTTGCATCTGCCACTTATTTACAAATACAACTTTAATTCTTGCAATTGTGAGAAACTGCAACATTATACAGTATCTTACAATGTGACTCTATATCGCACAATTGCCATTTTCTCAAAAATGTAGCGAAAAGAAACTGTAACTTTACAGTATAACTTATAATGTGACTTTACATCTCGCCATTGCTGCTTTCTCAAAATATAGTGAAAACTTGTAACATAATATCTAACAATGTAACAATATTTGTCAATTTTCAATTCTTCACAAATGCAACATCAATTCTCACAATGCTTAGAAATGGTTTTATACTGTAAAATGTGAAACAGACATTCAGAGACATGGAGGCAGTAAATAGGGTAAATTGTGAGAGAATTGTTCTGAAAACTCCCCATGTAATCATGTTTCAGTCTGAACTGTTTGTTCCATTTGCACTGAAGCTGTACCACAGTTTCCATATGTTGGGCACACTGACCTTACATTTCAATATGGCTAACATGCCAGTTGATAAAGAGCCATGAAGTTGTTTTGCTGGATGAAATCTGCTAAAGTTTAAAAAGGCTTAAAAATACAGTACCACATAAGGAAACGCAGCAGAAGCACATCTCATCTTTCATTCACACTCTTTCTCCTCTCCTGGGGCAAGTGTCACTACCCCCAGCAAAGACCTCCCAACCTCGCTAAATTGTGCAAGCTGAAAAGGTAATAGATGATTCATAGGCAAAAAAAAGGGGAAAGGGATTCCTGACATTTTCTAAAGCAAATAGAAAAATACTGTGCACGCGGGTGACCTGTTGTTTTCTCGCTCATCTCACACTGGGGTCAGGAGGGAGGTGTGCTTGTTCAGTCACTGGGGGAGTGGGATACTTGGGTCGCTAAAGCCTGCGGTCAAGTTGTTATTTCAGATTCAATAAATTTCACTCTGCTGAATAACAGGTTCTTATTTTCAGACAGGTTGAACATTGTGTTTTAGCGAGTGACGCAGTGAGCTGACCCTAAAGTCCAGAGGTCACCAATTAACTGATACCAACTCAAAACTGTTTCCATCTGCACTGCAAGTCATTTATCATGAATGACATAATTATGCATGCTCATTGTAAACAATTTTTTTAATATATAAATAAAATAATTGTAGTATGCTTTAACTAAAAATGTACTTTTATTCAGTGTTATTTGCCATTTCTTTGTAATTAATTGTGAATAATAATACCATTCCTATCTGCCGATTTCTTACACATGCGACTGCAGTTGTAAAGAATTGTATCATTATAATCCACAATGTGACTTTATATCTTGCAATTGCCACTTTCTCACCAATGTGACTTTAATTCTTGCAACTGCAAGAAACTGTAACATTGCCTTAAAATGTGACGTTATATCTCGCCACTGCCACTTTCTTTCTTTATTGTAACTAATAACTTAATATCTCATAATATCTTGCAATTGCCACTTTTTTAAAAATGTGACTTTAAGTGCAAGGAATTGGAACATTATAATTGACAATATAACTTTATATCTCACGATTGCCACATTCTCAAAAATAAGACTTACTCTCAATGGTGAGAAATCTATTAATATAATTCATAATGTGATCTTGCAGTTGCCAATTTCTCACAAATGCAACTTTAATTCTTGCAATTGTGAGAAATGTCCCATAATGTGATAAAATTATTATTATACTCTACTTTTTATGTAAACAGAAAATTGGATTACTGTATGTTTTACAAGAAACAACTAAAGTAATATTTATTTTTTATTTTTTTCTACTTCAACACATTCAGGTTTTATTCAGTGTGTCTTTTGCAGATTCATATTTGTTATATTTACTAGCCAAGTCTGAGTGAAAATTGTTTCAAAATAAATCCTACACCAATTTTTTCACTGTATAAAGTAGGCTTATCTGCTTTCCCCAATATGCATGTCAATGTGTACTTTTCAAAATCAAATATATACTGTTCAAAGGAATTAAATTTTTTAATTTTAGACATATTTCTGAATAATAGCCTAGTAAATATTCAAAAAACATGTTATTTATTAACATTTATATTAATATGATAATATAATAATATTATTCTTAACTGGAGCTTAAATACATCTACCTTAGACTGTCTGCTTGACACAATTCAGCAGAAATCGACTCATCCTGTGTAAATCAGGGAAACAAATTGATCAGTAGCAATCTAGTAAACATCGGTGGCATGGCCTGCACAGATTGGAGAAGCACTCAACTGAGTTTAGCTGAAAGAGTAACAGGTGTGTGAGATCATCATTAACACATCTGAAGCAGCATCAGCGTTCAGGCCTTCAGCCAACTCTTCTTACGTTTTCCCAGAAAAATCTTCTTATATTCACATGAAAACCATGAAGACTTTAAAACTGAATGGGAAAATAGTTGCAGTTCATGAAGTGTTTGTCCTTGCCTCACAAACTGAAAAAAACATAAGCGTGTTTGCATAATATTTGAGCCCCGTTATGGTCCCATGGGTGCCTTGAGGTGGGAAAATAATCTGGCATTAATAACCAGTGTGTAATATTAGTGTGCTTTGATACTGGGAGGCCTGGAAAGGCCCTGTACCTTTGCCACTCAGTGTCTGGATGCACTTCAAAGAGACAGTTCACTGGAGGCATGGAGTACGTTAAGGAAAGTTTGCTGGAAAAGTGACAAAATTTACAGACTATGTCTACCTCATAGAACATAATCACAAGTGCATGGTGAAAATTACATGAGTGGTACAATATGGCTCTCTCTTCCCTTGTGGCTGTTAAACCCTGCTTATGCATGGCCAAATTTTTCATTCTGGGTGAAGGGCAACAAATGCAATGGGTTTTGTCACTGTGGTCGTGTAATCTGAGCCGCTTGGTTTGATGTATGACATGTACAGCATGATACAATGTTGGACTTGGCAGCGAGCGCAGAAGTTGGGCCGAGGTGATGATAGGGTCCTTTCCAGATGTCTCGCTTCCACTTTCAGCCAAGCAGAAAGGAGTAGGACATTTTCTGTCTTATTTTTGTTTTCTTGCCTGGTACTGCATGTTCAAACGCTGTGTCTGATTTCATTCCCTGATTTTCATGATGCTGTACAGTCTGAAACCTCTCTTTCTGTTTTAAAATAATGAGACACTACTACCGACACACATTATACTAAGAGCAAAAACATTTGTTTAATTGTGTTTTTTTATTATCTGGTTGATTAAATCAATTATGCAAATCAGATTACTGTGTGTGGGGGGGGGGGGGGGGGTAAGTTTTAGGTTTAAGTAAAAAATAAAATTACTTTGCTCAGTCATTTAAGCAATGTTTGAACAGTGAATGCAAATTGGTAAACTGAAGTGCATTTACTAGTGGGTTAATAAAAGGAATAGTAGACCCAGTAATAATAATAACAATAATAATAAAAATTTAACAGGCCTCTGGCCATCCAAGATGGATTATTGTGAATTTTTTCTTTTGGTATTTAGATAATTTTGACTAAAATTTGATGCAAATAGTAAAACTGACTAAATAAATAGCAAAGTAAATTTAAACAGATTTCATCAAAAGCAAAACAACAACAAAAAGAACTGTGACTAAAAACTGTACAAAATTAACACTGACTTTATGTCTGGATTTTTCAAGGTGCTCCTCTTGAATTATCACGGCCATGTTCAATAATTTTGTACATGCTGAATAAAAGACTAGGCAGTTTTTAGAGCTGTAATAAAGTGCACAAAAGCACCACAAATGCTTAGTGATGTCTCCCTGATTTCATTCCTATAACCTTCAACACTTCTTTCTCTCCTTTCTTTCCTTTCTCACTTTCTCTGTGTCTCTTAAAAGCATCTCTCATCACTCTGTCCTCCAAACTGAAGAGTCTTCACTGAGAGCCTGTTAACGGTCAGGAGGAGGTGAAGATGATGGATAATGAGAGATGGATAGTAAGAGTCTGGTTAATGTTTTTGCCTGGTACTCACGGTCTTTCTTGGGGTGTGGATCTCGCACTACGGCACTCAAAAAGTATCTAGTCTAAAGCACTTCAGATTCCACAGCAACCTCATCCATCTTCTTCAGTATCATCAGCAACAAAATATATCTTCACCTAATAATTCTCTTGATATAACGGCTTCAATGAAGTGCTGCTCATTGCCGAAAACCTTCGAGATGCACTGAAAATGTCTGAGATTCTTTTGTTGAAACTGACCACACTGACAAAGGAATCATTTACTGTAGCAGATTGGCCAATTATGCACAATTTTGAGGACAGTCAAAACCTCATAAGTGGGAAATTCGGCTTTTCCCCCACATACCATTTTTACAAACAGAGTTTAGCACTTCACGTGACCATAGAGTGATAATTAACATGTTTTAGTGCTGCTAATGGTCAGCATCGAGTGTTTGGATGGGATGTGATGTTGGCAGAAACAGGCCGTTCTCGTGCCACTTCAAAAGGGGGAGATAAAAGCCAAGTTGTTTCCCTCTCTGGAGTGGTGGACCACAGGAGGCCAGGCCATGAAACAGCAACCTCTTTTAAAGTGCACACACATGTGAACACACACACATAGTCAAAGTCCTGCTCTCAGCACAATTTCGTATGACCCCAACAATCAAAATAAATAAACTCCAAAGAGAGGATGAATAGATGGTTTTACTAAAACAACAGGCATTTGAATATGAAAGCAGCACTAATGTGAGGTAGAACAGAGAGCGGGATTGTGGAGAGCCGAGCTGTGCTGAGTGAAGCCTCTAGTCTCAGTACTCACACACTCACAGCAGAGGGCACTTCACCACTCTCTGTCTGTCTGTTTATTGTTTATTGTAAAATGGATCCCCATTAGCTGTCACCAAAGTGAACGAGCTAGTCTTCCTGGGGTCCACAACAAAAAGAAATCACATAATGTTAATATAAAAACAATATAGCACTACAACATTATATACATCAATACGCATCATCATAAATTAGTTTGAATAAATGATTACAGTATTACATTCATAAAACAAATATGTCCTTTCCTTACTCACAATTTCTAAATAGTGCATTCTCAGATGGTACCTAAAAGAGTCTTTGCCATTCATTTTACGTATATTCAATGGGCAATTATTCCAATGATTGATGTCACGATAAATAACAGTTCTCTTTAAAGCATTTGATTTTGGGCGTGGTAACATCATCAGGCCATCATCCACAGACCTAGTCACATGAGAATGTACCTGATCACACCTAACCATTTGGTTATATAAAAAAAAAACTGGTTGAGAAGAATAGACAATGTTTCTAAAAAACTTAATTCTATTAAAAACCAGCCTCTTCTCCACCGTTAACCATGAGAGCTGACAGTGCATACTAATTTGTTCTAATGGGACAATGTAATACTAACCTAGCAGCTCTGTTTTGGGTCGTTTGTAATTTCTTTAGTTGACCTTTGGATATTGATGACCATACAAGGGCACAATAATCCAAATGACATAAAATTAAAGATTTAGCCACCTGCTCCACAATGTGTGTGGGGACATAAGAAAGACATTTCCTCACCAATAGAGATACCACTACCCATCTACTAATATGTTCTACCCATGACGGCTTACTATCCACTATTGTGCCCAGTAATTTTACTTTATCTACCTGTTCTATAGGTTCCCCAGACAAGTTCAAACTCATCTTTGGAATTAATGACAATTTATGACTCGATCCAAAAATAATTGATTTGGTTTTTGAGATATTCAGCACCAACTTATTCTGTTTTATCCAATCAGAAACCATATTTAACTCAGCTGATAAAACATAATCCAGTTCACTGACAGTTTTTGCAGCATAATACAATGTGGAATCATCAGCATACATTTGTACAGTTGCTTTACACAAAACAGATGGTAAATCATTAGTGAAGATGGCGTATAAAAGTGGTCCCAGGCAGCTCCTTTGCAGAACCCCACAGTCCAAGACCTTAGAGTGAGACCAGCTGCCAGTGTAATAAACCCGCTGAGTCCTACATGTGAGATAACTCTTCATAAAATCTATAGCAGTTGGACTAAATCCATAGCATTCTAGTTTACCAATGAGTAGATTGTGATCTATGACATCAAATGCCGCACTAAAATCAAGCAATACAGCACCAGTCATCTTTCAATTATCCCTTTCCTTGAGCCAGTCATCTGTCATTATTGTAAGGGCAGAACAAGTTGAGTGGTTTTGTCTATAAGCATGTTGGAAATCTGTGTTCAAACCATTAGAATCAAAATATTCCTTTACTTGTGAGTGAACTATTCTCTCCATCAGCTTACTAAGAACTGGGAGAATATTAATAGGTCTGCTGTTCTTCCCAGTAAGTGCTAGTCTGCCATCTTTAGGTAAGGGAATAATTTTACCTTCTTTCCAAATAGTGGGAAAAACACCTTTCATTAAGCATTCATTTAATATTTGACATAACGGACCGCAAACATAGTCAACTGCCAGGCTAAGTACTTTACTGTCCAGCATATCAGTACCTACTGTGTAGCTGTGTTCGGGCAGAGACTTCAACAACTTTTTTACTTCCGGCTCATCAACATTGTTAAACTGGAAAGTACAACTCTTATCTAACATCACATCTTTTTTTTATACATTTTAGGTAATTAGAATCAGTATTGTCCATATTCTGCCTTATGCATGGACCCTATTTATGTAGAAATCACTAAAATAATTCTAATACTATATTAACCTTACATTTTGGAATTTTAGTTTTTCTGGTAATTGCTATGATATTATGGTCACTAAAACCCACAGATCGAGAAACTGGTTTAGTGCAACATTCAGGAATATTTGTATAGATATCGTCTATGCAAGTGGCAGAAGTATGTCCAGCACTGTTAGTAAAGACTCGTTTCATTGGACATTGTTTCGCAAACCAGTCAATGTTCATATCCCCAAGTAAAAAAATATCACTATTCACATCTGTAACTCTGTCAATTAACACACATAAATCATTCAGGTATTGCACATCAGTCCCAGGAGGTCTATAACAGCAACCTATTAGCACCGGCTTTAGGTGAGGAAGATGCACTTTAACCCATAACAATTCTAAACCATCTGAGATAAACTCAGAACACAGTGTTGCCGGAAAGTTATCTCTGATATATAATGCTATGCCACCCCCATATTTATTCCTGTCCCTTCTAAAAATATTATACCCATCAATGGAAATCTCTGTGTCAAGAACAGTAGCATCCAGATGAGTCTCCGATACTGCCAAGATATGAATGGGGTTTTCTGTAGTTAGATAATTAAGTTCAAATACCTTATTTCTGATGCTGCAGACATTCAAATGAGCCATAACAAGACCCTTTGAAACAGAAAGGAGATGCTTATCACCAATAGGCCTACTATCCATAATTATTATTTTTCTTTAAAATCAGTTCTGTCTTTATGAGCTCAAGTTAAGGAAACCAGAGAACTAGTCTCTCACTTCAGCTCTTAGCTCCAACTCCTGGCTGTTAGTTCCTTTCCTATCCTTGCTTTCAGGCAGGGTGATGGACAATTAGCTTGTCATGTCGGATGTAGGCTATGTCACCTCGTTCTCTGGCAGCTTTCATGGCTGGAATGAGTTCCTTACGCTTTTGCCTGATGGCTTCAGTATAATCCTCGTTCACATAGATGTTGGTCCCTTTCAGGTCCTTAGTCTTTCCCAGAACAGTCATTTTATCTTTGTATCTGAGGAATTTGACCATGATAGGCCTAGGTCTCTTTCCAGAATATCCGGATGGATTGCCAGTCCTATGTGCACGTTCAATCACCATCTGACTACTGTCCACGTGAAGCTTCTCATTTACCACATACTTGACTTTGTCCTCAACCTCTTTCCAGCTTTCATTCTGGGACTCAGGAATGCCATCCACAACAAGGTTATTCCTTCTTGTTTGACCCTCCAAGTAATCAGCTTTCTCAGTCATTTCTGCCAATTTCACCTGCATATTTTGGTTTCAGCACAAGCAATTGTTCTTTCTGACTCAGTTTTATCATTTTTCTTTATTAGATCATCAATGTCCTTCTGGGAGAATTGCAAACTGCTTCTCAGCTCCTGTGTCTCCTTGATCAATTTGTCAATCCGAGTGTTCACATTGTTCACAATTAATTCCACAACAGTCTTAAAGTTGCTTTCTTGCTGCTGTAGAAGTTGCATGAACATATCCCTTTGTTGACTCATTAGATCCCTTAACTGTGAAAGTGACACCAACTCCTCTCCATTACTTTGGTTGCTGCTTTGGTCCTTCTTGGGTGGCATGGTGTGCAGAGATTCTCTACCAGGAAATCCTCAGGCTTCAGCCGACCAAGTAGGCCAAGATAGTATCCAACAAAAATCACAAAGTATGAATACCATCCACTGTTTTTCATTAGGTATCTTATAAAATATAGATTCTCTGAGTGGATATAAAAAAAATGTAAATTCATAAGTTAAGATAAAACACTTAAAATTCAGGGTTCAGAGGAACTGCAGGAGATAGGTGATGTAAGTTTCTGTCTACAAATATAAAGGTTTTACTTGGTTGGATGAGTTTGGTGTGGAAGAACTCGACTGGAGCCCTGACCTCAACCCCACGGAATACCTTTGGGATGAACTGGAACGAAGATGGTCTGTCAACCATCTAATAAAATAAAAAACATTCTTCACATGTTCTTCTCCATATACCACTGTGTCTCTGAAAAATTACTGTAACACAATTCTATGTTAAAGAGCTGTAATTCCTAAACCTTTCCTCCAGTTTTGATGAGAAGACATCGATTTAAAGCTCAGAGTGTGCACTTTAAGCCCATATTCATTATATAACTGTAATCTGAATATGTTTTGGTCAGCAGTTAAATAATAAAAGATGTGCCCGGGTCCAAATATATATGGGAAAAAAAAACCTTTGAGTTTTCACGAGTACAGGCAATCTGAAAATTTTGTGAAACGATGATGTCATCAGCCTCATCACCGCCGCTGTTTAAAAGCCCAACGCGCCTCTCCTCAGGAGACCGGTCTCTTCCCCGTGCATGCACACTGGTGTCCTCGTGGGTCCAGGAAGGGTGCGTTGAGGGATTTCCACGCCTCCAGAGATGTAAGCTGCCGGATCCGCGATCCGGATGGGAATGCGGGCAAGGCGGAGCCTAGACAGCGCAGTTGGGAAACATCTGGTGACTTCACTCCCTCTCGCTTCCAAACGTTCGTGAGAACCCGGACTGGGACGGAGGAAAACCGGGGACAGCCTCCCAGCCACAAAAGGGATAAGTGACTTCTGTTATTGTCATTTTACCCTGTGGTTGGTTGAGGCTGTCACTAAAACCCGGTTTCTCTGTCCCTGTTCCGGTGCGCTGCGATAGGGAGGAGTGCTCGGAAAGGAATCCCCGCCCACTCCGACCGTTTGGAGCCTGGTTGAGGATGGTAGCACTCCCGTGTGGCATCCCGCTGATGACAGGGATGTCACTTGGGAGGGGGAATGTGACAAGTCAGCTGCCACCTCCCTGATTGTCACCGGCACCCCGTCCTAAATCGCCGCCCTTCACCAGGCTCCCGACTGGGGTGGGTGTGTGAGAGAAGGGGTGCTGGACGAGTCAGGACTGATGGGGCACACCTGAAGGAAATGGAGCCTCATCACCACCGCTGTTTAAAAGCCCAACGCGCCTCTCCTCGGGAGACCGGTCTCTTCCCCGTGCATGCACTTGTGTCCTCGTGGGTCCAGGAAGGGTGCGTTATGGGACTCCCGCGCCACAAGAGACATGAGCTGCCGGACCCGCGATCCAGATGGGAACCGCACCCGTTTACATGGCCGTCGGGCCAGGATGCCGGACCGTCCATCCCCTGCCAGTGCCGTGGCCAACGAGATTGATGCGGCCGCTAGAGGAAGCCGCCGCCCCTCGCGCCCCGGACCGAAAAGGGGAGCCTTTATCCCCTGTTTTATTTGATTTTCTGTTAATAAAAGCCTCTCCGAGGCCTGACGCCACGCCCACTGTGTCTGTCTTGTGCTCCTCCCGCCACAGTATGATGATAGTTGATTATAATAATAGTTCAGCTTATTCCCCTCATTATTAATAGTTTGCCCTGTGGGATAAATAAAGTTAATAGTCTTATATTAATAATACTTCATTAACATTTTTATTTAATTATCCCTTTTACAATATTATTCATGTCAAAAACTTTTTTTTTTGTTTCCAGTTCTCTGCCTGGGGTCCATAAGAAATGTAAAGAATTTACAAATTAACAACACTAAATACTTTTGTGATCTGTTTTCATTAGTTATTTTCAAAAGGGAAATACTGACATGGATGTTTAAAGAGCAGAGGTCACCTTTTTAATTCCAGTTGGAGAGATCGATTTTTGTTTGTCTTTATTATTATTATTTTGTGCTTTATTATTTGTCACTGTGTTATTTCTTTTTCAAAAGGCAGCAATAAATAACACTTTAATATCTAGAGCATCCATGTGATTGTAAATATTATAAATGCATAATAATTGTCATAATCATAAAACCGTGATTATTTCTCAGACAATAATCGTACCAACAAAATCTATAATCGCTGCATCCCTACTCTGTGAGCCCTTTATTGCAGACATCAAGCCAAATCTGTTTACCACTAATGTTAACATTAAATGGACACTCAAACTCGTGAAAAGGTAATGGTGTTTTTATCATCTGTTTTGACTCTCATTCTGTCGGCACCCATTCACTACAATGGATCCAATGGTGAGCAAGTGATGTGATGCTAAATTTCTCAAAATCTGTTCTGATGAAGAAACTAATTAATTTCATATTGGATGACCTGAGTGTGAGCAAATTATCAGCAAATTTTAATTTGGGGGTGAACTGTGATTTATGTTCTTAGTATAAAGAAGTGAAGTTATTCAATCTATAGGGACAAGTTTTAAAATTAAATACTATTACGTTTTCACAAGTAAATTTATCTTTAATAAGATGATGAATTTTAAGATATGTTACTGAGAACGTAAACAACATGGTACATTCACACAAAACGTTAAGAAATTTTTTTTTTGTAGTGTATACTTCTCTCCTTCGTTTTTAAATCATGTTGCTATTATTATAGTGTTCTCTGACATTTAGATTTTTCTGTTCTTCATTTTCTTCTCTCAATTCCTGGCTCAGCCTGAAACCTATTTGGAATTACCCTCATGGAGCTGTGACCCATTTTTACTCACAATTACACCCACACTTCCTCACGCCAGGATCAAACAGCAGACCCACAGCTGAGAGAAAAGAGGCACAAAGAAGGCTGAAGACAGAAAAGAGGGGAAATATAAATGCTTTTTTTCCCTTTTTGCCACCACCAAATGTTCATTTGCAAAGCAGAAGAGAACACTTCAGTCAGGTCGAATGTAGGGGTAAAGGGCCCGAGCGGGACGGTCTGGTTTAAGATGAATGGTGAGCAGCTTATGAATGAGTTTAAAGGTCAGGTGAAGGGCACTCGAAAGGGAAAAAATATAGATTTTTGGCAGGTGGGCCAAGTCTGGTGTTCCCAGGAACATTGAGAGGCCAGTGGCGCGATGAGGTGGAAACAGACCCCGCCGAGCAGAAAAACGCAATACTTGAAATACATACTGAGACATGCAACCATAATTGTATAACTCTCACACATTCCTGGGGTGAAGGCCTGGATGACCAAGGTCAAAAGCAAGTGACTTTTGAAGGGCAAGAAAATATGTAGATGAAGTTAATAATTTTGTTTCATTCTGACTCCATTGTGCCATATGTTTGCCAGATAAGTGATGGCTTTCTATGTGTGTGTATGTTTGTGTGGCTTCCTGCTAACAACTGAATAATTGGCTCCAGACAGGAAACTGGTCCCAAAACCAGCCCCGAAATATAGGGGTTTGAGTAGTCCAACCACTGCACTAAGACTGGGACATCTCATCTTTACCAGTGAATGTGGTACAAACTACACTAAAGAAAAGTTGAGTATTGATGCACCTAAAAGCCAGCTTTCCACTTTTTCCAGTAACAAAATATAACAAAAAATAACAAGATAATGATTTAAATAATTGATATTTTCCCCCTCATGTTAAGCACAAACCTCACTTTTAGATTAATGAAAAAAGAACTATGTAAGAAAAATAAACCAAAACTTTACAAATTTCTCATTAGTAATGCGTTAATCAACAGTAAATAACACATATAAATATAAACAAATATAAATAAAAAAAATTTTTACAATTACTTATTAAAAATACAACTATTCATTGTTAGTTCATATTAGGCTCATATAATATTAACAGAAACATTTGAATGAATGATGAATTAGCAAATGCTCAAATTAACATTAACTAAGATTTTTTTATGTTATTTTACATTAACTAATGCAGTTAACTAATCCTTAAAACTTCTGTCTGGTAATTGTGTTACCAATATGTCTAATTCAAGATATACTGTAAAACAAAGATTAAAATACAGAGGGTCTCACCTCAGTTGTTTGTCTGTCTATGCTTAAAAATCTACTGCAGTGATTAAATTTATTAAAAGTAAAAATATATTTCCCACTGATTACATGTGACTCATTATGACTAAATTAATATGAAACTCACCAAAATAAGAGGTCAGTGGTCACTGCTAAGGCCATAAAGCAAGTCCATAATTGCACAAATGTGGCACAACTGAATCATGGGCCGCTAAATCAAGGCATCCGGGAAGATGCTGAAAAATAAGTAAATAATTGATAAGAGAAAGAGAAATAGAACAGTACCAGGTGGTCTCTGTTTATTCATTTTATAACATTGAGAACATTAAGTTATTGGCTCACAAACCCAATTAAGCTGCACTGAGACACAGACTGAAGGTGTCAGGTGACTTATACTCTTCCAGACAATGGCTCTCAACAGCTATAATGTCCTCTAAACACGTATGAACTTCAGCTTATAGCGCTGGAGTAAAACATTGGCCCTGAGCATCACATGTGCCTCAGGGACCTTTAATGCTCTGTTGTCTTGTGGCGCAGTGCACCATGTGTGTCCAAACATCATTGTTTGAAATGTTTTGAGTTACGTCACATTTATACTTCATTACCTTAGAATCACATCCACACTGTTTTCTCAGATGCCTAATATTTGTGATGAAAGCAAGCGCTGGAGCCCATTTCACTTGGTCAATCAGAAATAAATTTACTGCATCATTGCACCATCTGACTTCAATTATGTTTTACATTTAATTGATTACCGGTCTTGGTTAATAAAAGCTCTTGCAGCTGGATATTAACCTCTCACCAACAGCACTCTGTCAACTCTATACAGACAAAAGGTGCAAATTATGTTTATCACCTCTTATACAATAACCAATCAAGCTTAATTGGTGCAAATAGAAACAACAGAAATAGTTTAAAAATTAAATAGTTTATGGCAGCTGTTCTGTAGACTGCAGTCAAGGTCACAATCATGCAGTTGAATACAAATTTCAGATTTTATGACAACAAGCAATTTTAATAATGTATGAATTGTATCATAAATGCATAAAAGTAATATATTGTCTCATTAATGTCATTATTATTATAAAAAGTGACATGACATGTGGCCAAGTATGGTGACCCATACTCGGATATACTATATGTCTATCATTCACTAAAAAAACCCAGCTCATAGAGTAATTCATATTCACATAATCCAAGCTTTACCTAAAGAAAGCTCAGTCATGCACAGTGACTGAAGGAAACATGTGCATGCCACACCACAAGCAATATCCAGCAAGTCCTTTTAGTTTGCCAAATCTCTTTTGTCAATGCAAACACATTTGAGTTGCTTTGGACACTTTGGACACGCCAGAATCGTTCCAGAGCACATGTGGACCTGATTGCAACAACAAATATTTTTAAACAAGGTTTTCCACCAGAGACTTTGATCACACTGACGAACAATATGAAAAATCAAAGTGTCAGCATTCAGCATTAGCAATATGGAATGTGTTCTGGATTACAAGATAAACAAGTTCACACAGTTCCACTCTCCTTTTATCCTGGCACAGCACACTATCACACCTTTCTCAGTAAAGCTCGTCCAATTCAAACAGCGCTGTTTTGGCAAGATCCTCCGTTGCATGAAATGGCCACCAGATCTCCCTTTAAATGCACCCTGATTGTTTGATTGCCTGGAATGTTCCACAGCTCGGCCCACGAAGCCACCAAGGTTTAAGTGGCTAGCAGCACGAGTGTGAAATTAAAGCACTTAGTTACTCACCAGTAAAACCTATACAGTAGGTGTGTGCATGAAGATCGCACACGATGCAGGCAGTAGTAAAACCGCATCTTATTAAATTCCATCTGTAATTTTCTATGCAGAAATCTCTCTTTAACCCCCCTCGTTATTTTAGTGCACACTTACTGTTCATTGTAAAGGCTGAAGTGTTGTTTTCTAAGCTCAGGGACCTTGTAAATCACTGAGTAGCATTCTTTATGTTCAAATGGCTTTTCCTCTGTCTGCATTAACGTCTGAGAGTGAGCATGTGGTGCTACCAGAGCTCTGCTGTCAATCACTCGGGATAAACTATGCACAAAAGCACCTGGCAGGAGTTTTTCATTTTTCCACATTATTCAAAGTCAAGGGACAACAAAGCAACAAAGTTCATTTAGAAAAGACATGCCAGTGAAAATGTCTAATGCGGGGAAATTGCTTTTACTTCCATGGCTTTAATGAAATTACATTCAAGTTTTACAGGATCCCCCCACCCACTCACCCAAAGCATATAATGCAATATACTGTAATGTAACAGGATTGCATCACATAACAGTAGCTTGCTTACTTAATGTAAGCTGAACCATTCAAAATGGTTTATAAATTGGTTCTTTGAAGTGTCTCAAAAGAATGATTAATTTATATTGCCATCAGGTCTCAATTTTGTTGCTTCAAAAATAAGGGAAAATGACATATCTGAAAAGTTGTGGAACAAAAATATCAGATCGGGATTTGGAATGAAGTGCAGTCAAAGTTTTCCAAAATGTCAATACTGATAAATTTTTACTTGAAACAGTACAATAAAATTATTTGTTACTGTCCACCAGTGCTTTGGCCAATACCTGCCCACTTAGACAGGAAAGGGCTGGCCCATTTCCAATAAGACCAACCAAACCTATAGACCTTAAGTAGCCCCACCCCTTTTCACCATTGCACTTATCGTCTTCTATCTTCTGTTTAAATAGAATTTTCATATATGTACCAATTATGTCATCGACATGCCTCTGCTAATCTTGTGTACTACTGGATTGATAAAAACCTGTTTTAGTGGCAAGCCAATAAAATAGGAAGTAGCAGATTCCATCAGCTCATTTGCATACAATAAAGCTCAGACCATTATTTCACTAATCAAAAAGATCACTGATGTTCTCATTCTGTCACAATGGTCTTTTCTCTACCCAAAGTTGCCCTGTAACCCTCAGCCTTTGTCATATTTGCTTCTTCCCTCTTTTTCCAATCTCTCATTTGGAACGAAAAACACATCTGGCCCCATTTTTTTGCTGGATACTCCCAGTACACAGTGTTCTAATTTGTCATGCCAAATCTTCATTTAATGGCAAAGGGATTTTGGGATAGATCCACAGCCTGATTAAAGGCACAGACTATAGAGAGAGGGTGGGATTCTGGGAGAGGCTGTTCATGTTTGAATAGTCAGTGGGGTCGTGCTATAGCAACTGAGGAGGATACAAGAAGTACGGCCTCTATTATCTCATACCATAACATTCTGTGTTTCTTTCACCATTGAGCATAATTTAATCAGGATATGATTTATGGAAGAACTTAGTGTTCTAGTCTGATTAAGTATATACAATATTAGAATCTATATACTCTAATAAGGAGTGACCATTTTTGTGATCCAAATCCTGTCTGAATGCAAACAAATGTTACATAATTGCGTGATACAGTTTGGTATCCCAAAAAATGTAATTGTTCAGGAGAAACAATCTCTTTTTTTTTATATATATATATATATATATATATAATTTGGTGCTTGTTTGTGTATTTGACCAGCATGGATTGCCATTTGTCAAAGTTTGGCAAGATCTGTGTCCTCTTTGCTGCCTCTATGGCTCCAGGATAAGGGCAAGATGCTCTGGTGTCGCCTCCAACATGCATCTTCAGTTAGTGAGATTTATTTTCATGTCAACATTTGAGGGGGTGATCAAAGGCAAATTTAATTACTTTGACATCCAGATCAGCAACAACTTGATACATTAGTTAAAGGGATAGTTCACCCAAAAATGAAAATTCTGTCATTAATTACTCACCCTCATGTTGTTCCAAACCCATAACCCATTTATAACCCATTCATCTTTGGAAAAAAATTAAGATATTTTTGATGAAATCTGTGAGCTTTCTGATCCTCCCATAGACAGCAATGCAAATGACACATTCAAGGCCCAGAAAGGTAGTAAGGACATTGTTAAAATAGTCCATGTGACATCCGTGGTTCAACCGTAATGTTATGAAGTTATGAGAATAATTCTTTTTTGCACAAAGAAAACAAAAATAACAACTTTATTCAATATTCAATTTCTTTTCCTTTATCAGTCTTTGACACGTGTTCAAGAGAGTGCCACAATGTATGTGTGTAGTGCTGCTGAGGCAGGAGCCAGCATTCTGATGTAGAACCCAAAAGGTATTATTGTAGCATTATAAAATTACATTTGAACCACTCATGTCGCATGGAGTATTTTAACAATGTCCCTTTCTGGGCCCTGAACCTGTCAGCTATGTTCCTGTCTTTCCAGTGTCTATGGATTTGCTTCAAAAATCTTAATTTGTGTTCTGAAGATGAACAAAGTTTCCTTTTCAGGAACTCGAGCTGCGTCTAGCGCTTTGGGGAACGTCCCTGACGAGACCGACTCTGAATATCGTGTGCAATCCGTCCATCGGAAAGGCGTGACGTCACGGGCGGGGTGACGTAGCGACCAGGAAGCTATAAAAGCACGTGCCGTGCAGCTGGCCTCAGCTTCGAATCTGTCAGCAAGCGCTCTGTGTGTGCATGTCAAAAGTCTGTCCTGTTGGTCCTATTTATTGTTGTCTGTCCCTTAGCCATTAAAAGATCGCTAAAACAGCTCAATATGCCAAAACAAAAGCAAAAGACCTAACATATGAAGGGCGATTCCAAGCCACGTTATAGATTGTGTGTTCCTCCCTGCCCTCGCTACATTACGAGTGGGGATACACACAGTTTGTGCGTGGCTTGCCTGGGATCGAAGCACGCTGAGTCGGCTCTCGAGGGGGCCGACTGCCCGCATTGTGAACGAATGCCAATGCGGACGCTTCGATCCCGCAGGGCTCTCTTCGAGAAGTGAGCCTTCGCAAGCGTTCCTCGCGATGCTGGTTCCGCTTTCGCCGAGGCGAAGCCGCGCCGGCATTCGTTGGGTTCGCAGATCGATCTGCTGGAAGGTATGGAGACGGGCACGTCCTTATCTCCTACCATACCCACCAGATCTGCCTGATTCCGGGGTTTGGAAGCCCGAGCTTCGGCTCTTCCCCCCGAGCGTCGGGCTTGACGCTCTGCCTTTCTTTCTCCGAGGAGATTGATACGGAGGGCGTCGGCGAGCTTGTAGTTGCACAAACAAAGTTGCATAAGCACAGTATAAAACAAACAGTGTCATTATACGGGCAGCGTTAGTGAGCAGCTATTTAATCTCCGAGGGGATTAATATTGTTTGTGTGACTAAGCTATTCGCGCGCTGTCGAGGCAACGCGTGTATTACATCATTTTCAGTTTTGATGTGAATTTTTCCATACCCGACCGCGTGTCTGGTTATTTTAACTCCATTTAATAAGCAGGAGTTGGTTCTATCACTTCAATGTGTACTTTATCACAATCTAGACCGTGTTTACTTGTCTGATTGTTTGATTTCACTAAATTCTGAGGAATTTGGATTGCATTAGATTCTGAGGAATCTAGTGACTGTTATCTAACTTCGAGAAGTTCAATATATCACTTCAATGTGTATTGTATCACAATCCAGACCGTATTTACTTGTCTGATTGTTTGATTTCATTAAATTCTGAGGAATATAATGACAGGTATTTGACTCATGAAGTTAGATGTACTGGAGGGACTGCTGGGCGGGAGCAGCCCCCTCCGCGTACAAACAGTCACGACTACAGAGGGCAGCCCCTACTGGGGTAGAGCGGTGTCCACCTCATTACACGGTGCCCGTCTCACCTCAGTGCCCTCGGGAGGTGGGTCTGCCAACCCTGCCGGAGTTTCAGGGTGCAGCGGCCTCCAGCGAGCACTACTCAGTTATTTCCGCCCGTGAGCGTAGCAGAGCTGGGATGCTCGCCTCCCCTTCGGGGGCCTCTTACTCCAGAGATCAGTCTCGAGAGACTGATTCCCTTAGTACATTAGCTAGCAGCGTGGAAACTACTGCCAATGTATCTCAATGGTCCTGCGCACAGTGGAAAGACAATAGTCGGCCTCCTGCAGGCTCTGGTTATGGAACAAAAAAGTGAATACCCTTTTTAGGAAGGAGGCCATCGAGGTGGTCCCTCCTCTAGTCAGGGAGTCCGGGTTTTATAGCCGGTATTTCATAGTTCCAAAGAAGGATGGGGAGTTGCGTTCGATCTTAGACTTATGTCATCTAAACCTCTCAGTAATGTCACCGAAGTTCAAAATGCTCACTGTCAAACAGATTGTAGCTCAAATCAGATCCGAGGACTGGTTTGTCACAATAGATCTCAAGACGCATACTTCCATATCCATCCTTCCACAACACAGGAAGTTTCTGAGGTTCGCTTTTGGGGGCAAAGCCTACCAATACTGAGTACTTCCCTTTGGCCTCGCACTCTCACCCCGCACGTTCACGAAATGTGTAGATGCGGCTCTGGTATCCCTCCGTATGCAGGGCATCCGCATTCTGAACTATATCGACGATTGGTTAATTCTAGCTCAATCAGAGCAGATGGCGGTTCGACATCGAGATGTCGTCCTCGCACACATGGGGGAGCTGGGTTTGAGACTAAACGCCAAGAAGAGTGTACTTTCTCCAGTTCATAGAACCACCTATCTAGGCGTAGTGTGGAATTCGACCACGATGCAGGCACGCTTGTCTCCTGCTCGGATCGAGTCGATCCTCACGTCAGTCGAGAGAGTCAAAGAAGGCCAGTCACTCACTGTCAAACAATTCCAGAGTTTGTTAGGTGCTGATGGCAGCTGTGTCCAACGTGATACCTTTTGGCCTGATGTACATGAGCCCCCTACAGTGGTGGCTCACGTCCAAGGGCTTTTCCCCGAGGGGAAATCCACTTCGAGTTATCAAGGTCACGCGGCGGTGCCTTCGTGCCTTAGACATGTGGAAGAAACCTTGGTTCTTGAATCAGGGCACGGTGCTGGGAGCTCCTTGTCGCCGTGTAACGCTAGCGACAGACGCGTCCCTCACCGGTTGGGGTGCGGTCATGAGTGGCCACCCTGCTCGCGGTCTGTGGAGCGATCGCCATCTGACATGGCACATCAATTGCCTAGAGATGCTAGCAGTCTACCGAGCATTGAAATATTTCCTCCCAGACCTGAGAGGTCACCATGTGTTGGTGCGCACCGACAACACATCAGTGGTCTCTTATATCAATCACCAGGGGGGTCTGCGTTCACGCCCCTTGTACAAGCTGGCACACCAGATCCTTCTATGGTCCCAGGGCAAACTCCTCTCGATCAGAGCAGTGTATATTCCTGGGAGGTTGAATGTGGGAGCAGACATACTGTCGAGGCAGGGGCCGAGGCCCGGGGAATGGATGCTTCACCCCGAGGTGGTGAAGCAGATATGGAGAGTATTTGGCACAGCCCAGGTGGACCTCTTTGCGACTCAGGAGACATCGCAATGTCCCCTCTGGTTCTCTCTAGTTCATCCAGCTCCTCTGGGACTGGACGCTATGGTACAGACCTGGCCGAGGCTTCGTCTGTATGCTTTTCCCCCTATCGCTCTGCTCCCGGGAGTTCTGGCGAGAGTACGCCAGGACGGGGTCCGTCTGTTATTAGTAGCCCCGTTCTGGCCAGGCCGACCATGGTTCTCAGATCTAGTCTCGCTCCTCGACGGCTCTCCGTGGGAGATACCGATCAGGACAGACCTACTCTCACAGGCGCAGGGTACGATAATTCACCCTCGCCCGGAGTTGTGGAAGCTGTGGGTGTGGCCCCTGAGGGGGCACAACTGTTAGCAGCTGGTCTCTCAACCGAGGTTGTTGAGACCCTACTCCAATCCAGAGCTCCCGCTACGAGGAAACTGTACGCCCTGAAGTGGAAACTCTTCACTTCATGGTGCAGAGACCGCCAGCTTGACCCAGCAAACTGCCCAGTTGGTACAGTTCTGGAGTTTTTACAAGCCAGGCTCTCTGCGGGGTTATCCCACTCCACCTTAAAGGTTTACGTGGCGGCCATAGCTGCTTTCCATGTCCCTTTCAATGATCAGTCAGTGGGTAGACACCCCCTAGTTACACGTTTCCTCCGAGGTGCACTGAGGCTGAGACCTCCAGTACGGTCCCGTGTTTCCCCCCTGGGATTTGGTTGTGGTGCTAGAGGCTCTTTGTAAAGCTCCATTCGAGCCAATTCAAGACATCTCAGACAGACATCTAACAATTAAAACTGCCCTGTTATTGGCAATCACCTCTCTAAAGAGAGTTGGAGATCTCCAGGCCCTCTCGGTGGCCCCTACCTACCTAGACTTTGCCCCTGGTATGGCCAAAGCATTCTTACACCCTCGAGTGGGTTAGGTTCCGAAGGTTCCCTCTGTCACACCACAACCTATCGTACTGCAGGCCTTCTGTCCTCCTCCCTTTCGGGAGCCAGACCAAGAGAAGCTAAACTGTATGTGTCCAGTGCGAGCACTGGACGCATACGTCCACAGAGCTGCCCTGTGGAGAAAATCCGACCAACTGCTTGTTTGCTATGGTCCTTCTAACAAGGGTTCTCCTGCCACCAAGCAGACCCTTAGTCATTGGATAGTCGAGGCTATCAACGTCTCCTATGAGTCCTCTGGTCTTCCCCCTTCTTTGGGGGCCAAGGCTCACTCTACTCGGGGTATGGCGGCCTCTAAGGCCTTCTCAGCAGGTGTGTCCCTCTTGGACATCTGCAACGCTGCGGGGTGGTCCACGCCCTCCACATTTGTCCAATTTTACAATCTTGACATGCGAGCCACGCCGGGCTCTTCTGTTCTCTCGTCTTAGCTGTGCTCTTCGGATACACACTAGGCAGGGATTTGGAAGTCTGGCAGCGTTGGCACATCGTTCCCCAAAGCACTAGACGCAGCTCGAGTTCCTGAAAAGGAACGCCTCAAGGTTACGTATGTAACCCTAGTTCCTTGAAGGAACGAGACGCTGCGTCACAAAGCCATACTCCCGGCACCCCTGCCGGTGCTTGCTTCCCTACTCGAAGCTGAGGCCAGCTGCACGGCACGTGCTTTTATAGCTTCCTGGTCGCTACGTCACCCCGCCCGTGACGTCACGCCTTTCCGATGGACGGATTGCACACGATATTCAGAGTCGGTCTCGTCAGGGACGTTCCCCAAAGCGCTAGACGCAGCGTCTCGTTCCTTCAAGGAACTAGGGTTACATACGTAACCTTGAGGCGTTTTACATGTTTGGAATGACATGAGGGTGAGTAATTAATGACATTTTTAGGTGAAAGAAACCAGATGCATGATGAATGAAGCACACTTTTTTGTAGAAATTGTCGACCCAGAAGCTATTTAGAATAACTGTTAGGTCCAAACCCCCCTGAGGACCCCTCAGACTTTCACTATATAAAAAGAAAAAAAAAAAGAAACATTGACTTTCTTTTCTATTGCACAGAAGGAAGTCAGTCACACAGGTTTAGAACAACTTGAGGGTGTTTCCTTTTTTTTTTTTTTTTACTGAACTATCCTTTAAAGATTCAGCAGCAGATGCTCAGTCTCAATCAGTCTTGCTTTACAGTGTGTTATTCCTGGGCTGTTTTGTGTGCTCACAGCCACTGAAACCCATCATCAAAGCACTTGTCCTGATGAGGATATTGGCTGAACATACCTCTCTTTTTCTAGCCTGAGCCCCTGCAGTCTCTGGGGCTCCAGGGGCAGGAAGCTGAGTCCCAGGCTTGCGGGGTTGGAAACCAAATCCAGAGCTCCTGCTTTCGGGAAGGCTTAGATGGCTTGCTGGGCCTGAGGCTGAGTTTAAGTCCATCAAACAGGATCCAAGGGTTGCAGTGGTTGTGTTGCAGGCCCAGCCTTTAACATAGTAAATGGTAGTGAGGCTGCCTTGATCGCATTGGAGGGGGGGGGGGGGGTCTTTTAGCTGAAGGTGCTAAAATATTTTCTGTCATCTTTTTTGGAGCTTTGCTCTGAAAAGCCTGTCTGCTACAGACATTAGAGTTGGTTGTTGCAGTAACACTTTAGCAGGGACACTATATATTGGCTGAAACTAAAAAAGAAATCTTAACATATTGGGCCAACAAATAAATCCACCCGTTGTCCAAACTGTTTGTCATATGACTCTGCAACTTATCCCAACATCGGGGAAACTGGAGCACACAGATGAGAGCCAACACAGACACAAGGAGAACATGAAACTCGATACAGACAAAAAAAATACCTCCTCTGTTGGGACTCTTATGCAGAGGTGGGTAGAGTACCCAAAAACTGTACTCAAGTAAAAGTAAAAGTACTTCTAGAAATATTTACTCAAGTAAAAGTAAAAGTACTAGTCTTGAATAGTTACTTGAGTAAGAGTAAAAGAGTATCGGATAAAAAATCTACTCAAGTAGTTAGTTACTAGTTACTTTGGGTCATACATACTGAGCCTATTTTTATTTAGATATATAGATAAAATACATATTATATGTGTGTATAAATGTATACATTTCATCAGCCTTTACTCCAATTTATGTAATTTATTATAAAACCCAGTCTGTTTACTTAAGTAACAGATATAGGTGTCATGCCATAACATATTTTTAATACGACTGACTTTATATTAAATGTGAATTTAACATTGAAAGTTAATGTGATATAAATATTGCTACTAATCTTTCATTGTTCAGAAAGAGAGCAAATAACATTTACATTATTAAAGATCATTTTCACTGACAGTCTAGATTTCAATCACTCCCAGAAACTCCCATTAAAATCACTGAAACTGTTAACACTGTGAAATCAATATCTTAATTAAAGATGCGTACACACATCTGCACTTTGTTGTTTCTGACGAGAGAATTCGCCAGAAAGAGGTCTCCAATCAGCGAGCGAGTGAAGGAAGCACCGGCATTTTAGCGATGACTCATCGGAACACCTCTGATTGGCCAATGCTTTAATAAGCTCAAAAGAATCATGTGTGATTGGTTATAATGTGCAGCGCTGTAAAACACATCTATCTCTGGCTCAGCGCCAGCAAGCAATCACAGATCTGAATTTAGCGGCTGATGATATAACTTGCTGAACGTACTCGCGCCGGTGTGATTGTATTAAAATTAATAAAATCTTAATCGGCTATTTTTTGTCTTTTGGAAGCTGCATTCAACTTGACTCCCCTCTTATAAGCCACACACGTACAACAAACTAATGTCACAGTGGTATCGTGTACTGTAATCGAATGTAGCCCAAGTTATTACCTGTTAAACAGTAGACAGCACACGCGGTGTTCATCTAATAAGGATCTCCATCGCAAGCAAATAATAGCCTTTGCAGATTTGCTTTCAATTCAGTGCAGTTCCATAGAAACGTTTTCAACGCTGCCGATGTTCTTAAACGTTACAACTCCGAGTGAACCACTTCAGACGCTCAGCGCGTGCGGCAGGGAACTGAACGACTCATTCAAACTGATTCATGAACCAATTCACTCGTTTGCCAATTGGTTTGATCAAGCCTTTGAACAGAATTGACTCAAAAGAATGAATCATTCGCGAATGGGCATCGCTCATTGCCCAGAGAAAAAGTAGACGGCGCGTTTGGAATAAACTGAAGCATTTATAACATTTATTGCATTAAGATAAAGTAATGAGAGGAGCGTCGCCCACAGTAACGAAGTAAAAGTACAGATTTTTCCCAAAAAATTTACTCAAGTAAGAGTATAAAGTACCTTTAAATAAAGTATCTTTAAATATACTCCGAAAAGTATTAGTTACCCCAAAATATTACTCAAGTAAATGTAACGAAGTAAATGTAACTCGTTACTACCCACCTCTGCTCTTATGAAAACGTTTATGCTATGAAGTGTTTAAGATTTCTGGTTTAATTCCTTTATGAAGGCTTTTGTAAAAAATTTCAGACCAAATTTTGGTGCATTGGCTACATCCCATCTTTGTTCTAGTATACACACCTTGGGGTTAAATAAGGTACAAAAGAGTACCTTTCCGTACCTGACAACTCCAGTGACAAACTGCTGTACCCCTTAGGGAACAACATGTAGTCCAGTTTTAACTTTGCACATTGTATTACCTATCCATTGAAGAGGGTAATAACTGACTACCAGGTAAATAGATTTGCCTAAACCAGACTTTGGCTTCTGACACTTGGAGGATGATACGATGCCAGAGAAACTGGACAATAAATCGTACAGTATTGACTTCAGCACCTTAGGCATTACAAATAGCAGCAGCCTGAATACCTAAGCTGGCGTTACCCATATTTGATGACCATACTTTGGAAAAACTTGTCTTTTCTGGTGTTCAGACCAGTGCTTCTGGGAACTACTGGGAATGATAACTGGTCAGCTGAACAAGTTCCTGTCAAGACAATGAACCAAAGTTATCCATGCACTTTGATCTATTGCTCTGAATGGTTACACCACTAAGCAGATTGTCTGGGTTGAGACTTCTTGGATAAACACAGTCAGACCAGTTACAATGGAGGTGAGCAGACATAATACCATGAACAAAAAGACTGTTTTGAGAGACAGACTCACCAATTAGTCATAGGGCATACTGTGAAAACAGGTTCACATACAACAAATCAGACTGCTTTGGCATTTGCTTGTCTCCTAATCTGTGTGATTATGGATGGCAAGGAGAGGATACAGATAAAATGGCTGAGCTGGAGCCAGGGCTGAGACACAGAAATCAATGCCAGGTTTAGGATCTCTGACAAACATGCATTTTCCGCCCTGATAGTGAAAGCAGTGGGAACTTCCTGCCAGAGCAGCGTTCACAGTCACCATGTAATCCCTGTGAGCTCAGAGTTTAACAACCACTCAATGGGAAGAGGAATTTACACACAAGCACATTTGTGTTCACACATGGCTTCTTCATGTAACTAATAACTGCAGAAATCAATCTGTTGGCAAACAAAGACATGGTAAAACACTGAGGTTTTGACAGAATAGTTCACTCATTCCTATTAAACATGTTTATAATAGTTAAATTAGATTTTTTGATACACAATCAAGACCCATAAGGCCCTTGAATATTAAACATATTTATTTGGAACTACTTTGGTGGTGGTAAGCCATTGCATCCTAGAAGCAGAGCAGGGTGGCCAGAGAAGGTCTGGCTTGTGTCGAGACCTCCACTGGTTTACCATGCTCTCTGCTGGGGGCAAGATGTTGCAATTTGTAAACTGCTTTCTGAGGAGTTTGTTTTGTCCTGCATCAGTCACGGCTGGCAAGAGATCCAGTATGCTTTCACAGACACTGTAGTGTTCGGTCTGTCAGGCACACTGCAAATTCCCACACTATCATACTAAATTTGATGAAGAATTTACTGCTCAGTCGTTCGCCACAGATTGTAGCATGCATACATTTTCACAGACAGTGAAACATCCATTAGTAACATACAGCAGACAGTATTTAAAATCTAAGCATTTAAAGTCTGAGAGATTTTAGAATCCTTTTAGACTTGAATTAATGGAATTCATAGGTTTATTTAACACATTTACCTATCATACAAAAATATTTTTTATAGAACAAAAAGGGAAACACTGGCTGCCTTTGGCATGGCCTAATTGAAGCCGGATGGGTGAAGCTGAAATCAGTGTGTCTAACAAGCTTAATTCCATCATTCTGATCTCTGCTGTGTCGAAACAAAGAACAACTAAGTGCCCCCCTACCATGACTGAACTTTTTTCACAAAGGCTTTTGACTGTGTCCTGGATCTTCGTAAGAGAAACAAAAATGACACGCAGCTGTGTAACATTACCACAGGCCACCACATAAAGGCTTCCAGTGCCTGTATGAGTGCACTAAACTAGGGTTCAAAAGATTGAGATTCCTTTTAACTGTACCAGGGCCTCTGCTTCCAGACTTTGAGAGAAGCTATTATCCAAAGAGAGCAAGATGTTGCCAGCACTACAATTGGATATGCTTCATTACAGGGGATTTCAAAACAATGTCAGGTTAGAGCTGAACCAATTCCAGGAAACAGGTCTAAGGTCCTGTATGAAAACAAATGATATATGAATGATAGCAAAGTCAAAGCAGAACCATATTGCGCAATTAATTGCATGTGTTGCCTGTTAAACAAAGCTGATAACAAGCTAGCTGAACTATATCACATAGGCAGTTCCTACATTAGAAGTAATTAACAGCATGCATACGGTCAGTGTTGCTTTTCATTATCTGACAGGAATTGGTTGCATAAACAACTGGGAACAATTTCACTTTAGATAATAGGTTAATTAACCTGCGTTAAATCCCCACTGGCTATATTAGTCATAACATAAAACCTTTAAATGCACATCCACATAGAAAAACAGATACTAAAATAACCTCAGCTGATTTACGGCCAAATTTATGAAGTGAATGAAGCAACGAGTGAGTGACTAAATTCAGGCTTCATTAGAGTTGGAGTTTAGTAGGGGTCATCAAACTGTGCAGGCTGAACCAGCCAGTCGTCCAAATAATTCAGCACTCGTATGCCTCTGAGTCTGAGAGGAGCGAGCGCTGCATCCATGCACCCCGTAAACGTACGAGGAGCTACGGACAAGCCGAATGGCAGGACTGTAAACTGGTATGCCTGGCCCTCGAAGGCGAATCTCAAATATCGCCTGTGGTTTGACGCTATCTGTATTTGAAAATACGCGTCCTTCAGATCTATTGACATGAACCAATCCCCTCTGCGAATCTGCGCGAGGAGTTTCCTGGTCGTAAGCATTTTGAAACTGCGTTTCATCAATGCCTTGTTCAGCTGTCTTAGATCCAGTATGGGCCTGAGACCCCCGTCTCTCTTGGGCACAAGAAAGTATCTGCTGTACAGCCCCCCCCCCCTCGCTTTGAGCTTGAGACACAGGCTCTACAGCCCCTTTGCTCAACAGTTTTGATATTTCGGCCCGAAGTATGTGTGCTACTTCTGTTTTGACCGTAGTTTCGACGCGCGCTGAAAAGCGCGGAGGGCGTCGAAAAAACTGTAGCGAGTAGCCTCTCTTTATAATGCCTAGCACCCAATCCGAAACCCCTGGAAGCGCTGACCATGCATCTGCATGAATGGCTAAGGGCTGGATGCGAAGTGCGCTCTTTTGACCGGGCATCTGATCACAGCGGGCAGATCGCTCCTCCTCGACCCCGTCCCGGCGCTTAACCGACTGGGGGAAGGCTAAGCAGGTCCCGTGGGACTCGATATGTCTGCGAGTAACTGTGGGCTTCATATGTGCACATTTACCACTTTCAACTCGCTGTCTGCCTGTGCAGAGCGTACGTGCACGGGCCTCGTTTTTACAGAAGCCACGCGCCGTATGTGACATAGTGTATGTGGGCACTTGGGAGTGGGCACGTTTACTATGCGGCGCGCTCGACCGATCTGTGTCGATCTTATGTGCGCGAGCCCTGTGTGCAGGGCTGTGCTTACATGTGGAGATGGGCACTGAGGAGTGGGCATCATCACTGCATTTATAGCACCATCGGCCGTGGCCGGACGATCATGCACGGGTTTTGTTTTTACAGAAACCACATGACGCATGTGACATAGTAATTGTGGGCACTGAGGGGTGGGCACGCTTACTATGCAGTGTGCGCAATCGACTTGAGTCGCTTTTATGGGCGCAGGCCCTGTGTGCAGGGCTGTGCTTACATGTGGAGATGGGCACTGAGGAGTGGGCATCGTCACTACATTTATAGCATCATCGGCCGTGGCCAGACGAACGTGCACGGGTTTCGTTTTTACAGAAACCACATGTATATTAGTCATAACATAAAACCTTTAAATGCACATCCACATAGAAAAACAGATACTAAAATAACCTCAGCTGATTTACGGCCAAATTTATGAAGTGAATGAAGCAACGAGTGAGTGACTAAATTCAGGCTTCATTAGAGTTGGAGTTTAGTAGGGGTCATCAAACTGGATTCAAGCTCTCTTTGCATCACTGTTTGGTTCATTGTAAAAAATAACAAAACGCCAGAGCAGCAAGATGACGATTTATAGTCCAGGGGGTTGCTTGCAACACCTAGGGCTCCATAATACATATTTCTCTGAAAATTATTCCCCTGCCTCAACTTGAATGAAAAAAACTGATAATATGCTCATAAGTTTCAGTTCATCAAGGTCACCATCCGATCTTTTCTGTTTTACCCATGTGACCCTCTTAAAGTGAAGTCAGATGAGCTTAAGTGAAAACAAAGTCCACTTTGTAAAAACTGAAGGGAGTAAAAGTGTATCGAACAAAATTTCATCTTTTTTTTCATTCTGATACATATTACCACACTCTCCTCTTCTAAAATGATGGTTTTCCAAAATAAGCTCAGGTTTTCCACTGGGAATGATTCTGAAACAATGTACATCCAAAGCACACACAAAAAGAAAAAAACAAGGAAAAATATAACGTGGGAACTTTGACTCTTCCTCAGCATGTGTCTGCATAAAACCATAAAACAAAACATAAAACAAATAAAATTATATATTTTAACCTCTGCCCCAGACTTTAGTTTAGTCATGAAAACAAGACATTGCTGATACAATTAGACTGATATACGACTTTAATACTGAACTACACCAGTGGAAAAAAAGTTATAATCTGTTAAAAAAAAAAAAAAAAAACCTGTGGCAATAGCATAGTACAACGATGGTTAGGGCAAGCATGTGTCTTCTTTTCCCAGACTTGTCCTAAATTGCATTGCATGGTTTTGATGATGTTGTCCTATTAAAATACTCCTTATACATTATACTGTATGTACACATATTTGCATCCATTTGACCATTCTCTGTAAATCTCACATTCTTGCATGGAACAATTGGTCAATTATGTACAATACCTACACCCTACTGGCCAACACTACTTTTCAGTCATTATCTTCAGCAAGATCAAAAACAATAGGAAAACAAAGCCAAAACCTGAACATTTTAGGCAAATTAGAAATTCCAGCTAGGACATTCTGGTGAAAAGATGACATGAAAATAAATGGTAATGAAATAGTGTCAGATATACCATAGAATGAATGATTAGGGCAGAATGGAGTAAAATGTGTCAGTCTATGCCAGACTCCCTTAACTGAACAAACAAACATAATCTATCATACAAACGTATGAAGGATATGCCAAAGGAACATAGTATACAGCTTCGTCTGAATGGAAGATGCATAAGAAAAGTGAGAAATATTTAGAAATTCTAGAAACTTCTATATTTTTATATATATTTCTTCATATTTCTTAATAAATATTTTTACTATTTTTATAGTAACTAGACTTTGATATAGGATTGTGCATTAGTAATGTTGTTATTCTCTGTTATTTTATAACAGCTTTTTTAAATTATAGCCCAATAATTGAACTAAATCCTTGAAATATGACACCGTTTTTAATATGAGTCAAGCTGTCCCACTAGATGACTTTTTATAATGTAAGAAGTTATATTTTTGTGGTTCGAGAGATGTTTTTTTTTATTTCTGTTAATTTTCTTTTCCTTAATGTACCATGGTATTAACATGGTCCCCCAATGTGATTCAAAGCTAAAAAACGTACTCGGTTACTAAACGTAACCTCGGTTCTCTCTAGAAGAGCGAACGAGTACCGCGTCTTAGCTAAGACGCTACGGGAAAAGTCTCTTTTCATGAAATACTGAAGCAAAAAATTATCCTTAATTTTGTATTTTTGTAAAGCGCATTTGCAGCAGTACACAGCCATAGGCGAGATGGCTCATTCGCTCATTGGCTTGTTCTGCGGCAACTGCACAGCCTATCGCTTCGCGCCCTTCTTGCCACTTCCCACCGAAACGGGTGTGGCCCAACCTATAAAAGGAGCTCGAAAAGGCTGACTCACCTGATTTATTTCATCGCCGAAGCGAACCAGAGTGAATCGTATGCACGGCAGAGAATGCAGTACTCGTTCGCTCTTCTAGAGAGAACCGAGGTTACGTTTAGTAACCGAGTACGTTCTCTTACGAGAGCTCTCTCGTACTGCGTCTTAGCTAAGACGCTACACGAACCCAATGCAAAACGCAGTGCGCGCAGGGATCACACACCAATAAAACTGAAGCAACGCCCAGGATTTACAGTGCACAGTCACCTGAGGGACTCACAGAGAGTCCAGGACAGAAAAGGGGGGAAGCCCTCCGTCCCATATCTAGCAGCATCCGTAGATGCGGCAATATGACATCACACAGCCGAGGCAAGCCTGACCAATGTGGCAATGCGGGTCTTACGCAATACTGCCCATATAACAGTCGGCAGCGCATAGCGCTCATGAACTCAGAATTCCCCTCAGGGCCCTGATTCGACTATACCGACAGCAGCCTTGCTTGCAAGGCGGGAACCTCCAGGTTATAGAACCTGATAAATGTAGACGGCGAGGCCCAACCTGCCGCCGTACATATATCCTGCAAGGAGATCCCAGTAGACCACGCCCACGACAAGGCGACGCCTCTTGTGGAGTGTGCTCTGATGCCCAACGGGCACTGATGGCCCCTGGAAGCATAAGCTAACGCTATGGCGTCAACTATCCATCTGGATAGAGTCTGTCTCGAAACAGCCATTCCCTTGGAACGTCCACCGAACGAGACAAACAGCTGCTCCGTCTGCCGAAAGGCAGCAGAGCGAGACACATACGCTCTTAAAACCCTGACAGGGCAAAGAAGACTCGAGTCTCTATCCTCTCCTGACACCGGCAGGGCTGACAGGGCAATAACCTGAGCCCGAAACGGCGTGTTGAGGGATTTCGGCACATAACCGTGCCTAGGTTTGAGTATGACCCTTGAGTCATTAGGCCCAAACTCCAAGCACGACTGCTCACCGAGATCGCGTGCAAATCACCCACACGCTTCACCGAAGCGAGAGCCAACAAGAATACTGTCTTGAACGACAGATGCTGAAGGCTAACCGATTGGATAGGCTCAAAAGGGGGACCCTTCAAGGCCTCCCAAAACCGCCGCGAGGTCCCACATAGGGACTGACGGTGGTCTGGGAGGATTCAGCCTCCTAGCTCCTCTGAGGAACCGGATGACTAAATCGTTCCTTCCTATTGACTGACCGGACGTCCTTTCAGAAAACGCCGCGATGGCCGCCACATAAACTTTGAGCGTGGATGGGGCTCTGCCCTTATCCAACAGCTCCTGTAGGAAGGAGAGGACCTCCGTCACCTCACAACTAAGGGGTGAATAACCTCGAGCTGTGCACCAGCTGGAAAACACCGACCACTTCGAGGCATACAGACGTCGTGTCGACGGAGCTCTAGCCTGAGTGATGGTATTTAGCACTCCCACTGCGAGATCAGCGGGTAACCGTTGAGCGCCCAAACATGGAGGGACCACAACTCCGGTTGAGGGTGCCAAATCGAGCCCCTGGCCTGCGAGAGGAGGTCCCTCCTCAACGGTACCGGCCACGGGGCGACATCTGCTAACTGCATCAAATCTGGGAATCATGGTTGGTTCTTCCAAAGAGGTGCTACAAGCAGTATTGAACATCTCATTTCTCTCACCCGTTCCATCACCTGCGGAAGGAGGGAGACAGGAGGGAACGCATAAAGCGGGCAGCACGGCCATCTCCGTGACAGCGCACTTTCGTTCTTGGAAAAGAACGTGGGGCAGTGAGCGTTTTCGTGGGACGCAAAGAGGTCCACCTCTGCCATGCCAAATCTCTCCCACAACAGCCGGACTGTTTGCGGGTGTAGAGACCATTTGCCTGTAGGAACATTGCCTCTGGACAGCCTGTCTGGACCCAGATTCTGCAGTCCAGGCACATGCACTGCTCTCAGCGAGTGCACGTTGCGCTGAGCGCAAACCAGGAGGCGTTCCGTCAGCCTGCACAGGTTTATGTAGGACACCACGGACATGTTGTCCGAACGGACTACGACGTGGTGATCCTTGATATGGGGACAAAAGCGCGTCAGCGCGTTCTCCACTGCCAGTATTTCCAGGCAGTTGATATGATGGAGCTTTTCCCGTTCTGACCATAGGCCAAAGGACGGTCTGCCTTCGAGCAGCGCTCCCCATCCCGAAGTGGAGGCATCCATCGACACCATTTTCACACTCGGGGAAGTCCCCAGGCTTACACCTGATCGGTACCAGCCGTTCGCTGTCCAAGGTGCTAGAGCCGCAACACAGCTCTGATCGACCTTGAAATGCAGCCGGCCAGACGCCCACGCTCTGCGCGGCACCCGAGCCTTCAGCCAGAACTGCAGGGGGCGCATGCGGAGCAGGCCTAGCCGCAGAACCGGAGATGCTGAGGCCATGAGACCCAGCATCTTTTGACAGTGTTTGAGCGACACGGTCGCGCCGCAGCGGAAAGAACTCGCTGCGCGCTGAATGCCCATCGCGCGCTGTGGTGACAGCCGCGCCGTCATGGAACACGAGTTCAGAACTATACCCAGAAACAGGATCGTCTGACTGGGGTTCAGCGAACTCTTCGCCCAATTGACACTGAGGCCGAGCTTCTCGAGGTGATCGAGTAAAACAGCCCTGTGGTCCACGTGATCGGGCCAGAACCAGCCAGTCGTCCAAATAATTCAGCACTCGTATGCCTCTGAGTCTGAGAGGAGCGAGCGCTGCATCCATGCACCCCGTAAACGTACGAGGAGCTACGGACAAGCCGAATGGCAGGACTGTAAACTGGTATGCCTGGCCCTCGAAGGCGAATCTCAAATATCGCCTGTGGTTTGACGCTATCTGTATTTGAAAATACGCGTCCTTCAGATCTATTGACATGAACCAATCCCCTCTGCGAATCTGCGCGAGGAGTTTCCTGGTCGTAAGCATTTTGAAACTGCGTTTCATCAATGCCTTGTTCAGCTGTCTTAGATCCAGTATGGGCCTGAGACCCCCGTCTCTCTTGGGCACAAGAAAGTATCTGCTGTACAGCCCCCCCCCCTCGCTTTGAGCTTGAGACACAGGCTCTACAGCCCCTTTGCTCAACAGTTTTGATATTTCGGCCCGAAGTATGTGTGCTACTTCTGTTTTGACCGTAGTTTCGACGCGCGCTGAAAAGCGCGGAGGGCGTCGAAAAAACTGTAGCGAGTAGCCTCTCTTTATAATGCCTAGCACCCAATCCGAAACCCCTGGAAGCGCTGACCATGCATCTGCATGAATGGCTAAGGGCTGGATGCGAAGTGCGCTCTTTTGACCGGGCATCTGATCACAGCGGGCAGATCGCTCCTCCTCGACCCCGTCCCGGCGCTTAACCGACTGGGGGAAGGCTAAGCAGGTCCCGTGGGACTCGATATGTCTGCGAGTAACTGTGGGCTTCATATGTGCACATTTACCACTTTCAACTCGCTGTCTGCCTGTGCAGAGCGTACGTGCACGGGCCTCGTTTTTACAGAAGCCACGCGCCGTATGTGACATAGTGTATGTGGGCACTTGGGAGTGGGCACGTTTACTATGCGGCGCGCTCGACCGATCTGTGTCGATCTTATGTGCGCGAGCCCTGTGTGCAGGGCTGTGCTTACATGTGGAGATGGGCACTGAGGAGTGGGCATCATCACTGCATTTATAGCACCATCGGCCGTGGCCGGACGATCATGCACGGGTTTTGTTTTTACAGAAACCACATGACGCATGTGACATAGTAATTGTGGGCACTGAGGGGTGGGCACGCTTACTATGCAGTGTGCGCAATCGACTTGAGTCGCTTTTATGGGCGCAGGCCCTGTGTGCAGGGCTGTGCTTACATGTGGAGATGGGCACTGAGGAGTGGGCATCGTCACTACATTTATAGCACCATCGGCCGTGGCCAGACGAACGTGCACGGGTTTCGTTTTTACAGAAACCACATGACGCGTGTGACATAGTGATTGTGGGCACTGAGGAGTGGGCACGTCTACTATGTAGTGCGCGTGATCGACTTGAGTCACTTTTATGGGCGCGAGCCCTGTGTGAAGGGCTGTGCTTATATGTGGAGATGGGCACTGAGCAGTGGGCATCGTCACTATATTTATAGCACCATCGGCCGTGGCCGGGACACCAGAAATTACACCTTTTCGGGAAATATCTGGGTAGCCGTGATAACGGTTTTTGTGTGCAGGCAAGCGGGCAACCATACAGGCTTGCGCATTGCAAAAAACGATGAAACAGTCACAATCTCTGGAACTGAAACAGCGGCGCGCTTAGGTGAGAGCCCGTCACAGCGGAACTCGTACACCGGCGCTTCGATGAAGCAGCCATCGTGTGTAGTGCCGACGCAGCGTCATGCAGCTTTCCTAGGATGGCTTCGGGGCTCCCGGCCTCACCGTAATCCTCTGCCGCGGCCCCCGCGGCGCGGGGCGACGGCCGGTAGAGCGAGAACGGGGGTCTCGAGCTGCGTTGCTGAAGCTGTTGTGATAACGGTTTTTGTGTGCAGGCAAGCGGGCAACCATACAGGCTTGCGCATTGCAGAAAACGCTGAGACAGTCACAATTCCTGGAACTGAAACAGCGGCGCGCTTGGGTGAGAGCTCGGCCACAGCGGAACTCGTACACCTGCGCTTCGATGAAGCAGCCATCGTTAGTAGTGCCGACGCAGCGTCACACAGCAGGCTTTAGATGGCAACACCGCTTTTGCCGCCGTCCAGCAGAGGGCGGACAAAGGTGCGTCGCTATCGCCTGTTCCACCGGCGGAAGTGAGTGGTAGTTCCTGTTTTTAGCATCATCAGTGTGGAGAATGCTAGTGAGACAGACGAACGAGTTCGCGCTGAATATGGAGTGTTCCAAGCCTTCGCCACCTCTTCGTGAAGCTCAGGAAGAAATGAGGCGGGCTTTGAGAAGTACGCTCATCCGAAAGGGAAATACCATCCAGCCGGGAACGAGACGGGGGGCGCTGGTGCAAACCACTCGCGGCCGAGACTCATCGCGGCCAACACGAGCATTCGCCCCGGCTCCTTCTCGATGTCAGCTCGTCTGCTGGGCTTCTGAGCAGAAGGCGCGAGATCCTCGGAGCTTGCCCAGCCCTCACTGCCCGAAGCTAGCAGAGAGCGCGTGTCCTCTTCCCCCGACGCGGCCCTGAGATCGACTTCCTCGGACGACGCGCCGACAAACAGCGGGCGCTGCCCACCGGGAAGCGATGCAGGGGGGGCCGGTGAAGCAGGGCGAACCGGCGAGCTCGGTTGAGCTGAAGACGGTTCCGGAATCCGCTGGAAGCGATGCTTTTACGGCGCCTCAGCGCAGCGGAGAATGCAGGCTCAGAGAAAAAGGCCAGGTGAGTCCTCAGAGTCACCATGGCAACAGCTCGCAGTGGGGCATCCGCCGTCAGCGAGCGCGAGCGCTGCATGATCTTCACCCAGGCAGGAGACACAGATGACGTACCGGTCTCCCTCGAGTGGGGAGTGGGGCTCTGATGAGCCGCAGGAAGGCATCTTAAAAAAGACGCGAGCTCTTTTACGAGTGCGTGTCGCAGGGCGAACACACACACACATAAAGAACAGTGGATATAACAGAATTGAAAGGATATAGGCGCCGGACAGCGCAGCAGGAACGGCAGTGGAAGGCGGCGAAGGCCAGCAGCTTCAGAATGGCTCGTCCTGCTGATATGCCTCTCAGACGGCGCTTGCTTCCTCCGTGATCCAGCAATGCGTGAGCTTCGCTGAAGAGATGAAAAATCAGGTGAGTCAGCCTTTTCGAGCTCCTTTTATAGGTTGGGCCACACCCGTTTCGGCGGGAAGTGGTAAGAAGGGCGCGAAGCGCCCTTATTGGTCTGATGTTGCATCAGCCCGCGCTCGATAGGCTGTGCAGTTGCCGCAGAACAAGCCAATGAGCGAATGAGCCGTCTCGCCTATGGCTGTGTACTGCTGCAAATGCGCTTTACAAAAAAACAAAATTAAGGATAATTTTTTGCTTCAGTATTTCGTGAAAAGAGACTTTTCCCGTAGCGTCTTAGCTAAGACGCAGTACGAGAGAGCTCTCGTAAGAGAACCACACAATTATTTCACACCATACAGGCCTAGCAGTCTCTATTTTGTGGTATGATGTTACGTCACTGTACTGATAGATGATTATGAATATGGTAAATCAGCTTTCATTGACACCCGCAGATGGACACCTGCAGAGAGGAGTGATGAATGCTTTCTAGAAGAGCCCTGCCAGTATGCATCTGTGTTTATTTTTGCAAGAGAGTCTGACCCCCTCAATGGTCCTACGATGACAGAGTTCTCTCTCTGAGAGAGAGCACACCTTTAACTCTTCCTTGTTCTACTTGACGTTAACGTGGCTTAAATGACAGAGTGAAAAATTAAGCTAGCCTTCAGGGATCTGCTTCACGATTATCCTGACACACACACACACTTACATCAGGAACTCTGGCCGTACTCCAACCCCTTATGTCACCTTTGGACAAACGATCACAGCACCAGGGGACCCACTTCATTGTGAGGATTCAGATCTGGCTTTTGTTAGTGCAGAGGCCCCGCTGCCAAAGTACTGATTCTGAATAAATCACCCCAGAATGCTGGATTTTACAAGCCTCAGTCAAGTGCTCCACTAAAGTCGTGCTCTGTTCGAATGTACGTCCCTTAAAAATGATTTTATGTCTGTTTAATGACTAATTACATTTTAGTAACAAACATGAAAAGTGATATAAAACATTCCCAATTAAGTATTACATTTTAGACCGTTGATAAAGACATGATGTGTGAATCTTAAAGGGATAGTTTACCCAAATCTGTCATTAATTACTCACCCTTACATTCCAAGTCACTCCAAACCCATGAGACCTTTGTTCATCTTTAGAACATATATCAAGGTATTTTTTATGAATTCTGAGAAATTTCAGTCACTTTGTTTAAGGTCCATTCCACCAAAATTTCGGCGCCTTTAAAAAGTACATTAAAAGTAATCAAAATGATTTAAAAAGTCTTCTAAAGAGACACAATCAATATATATTATGAACATATTTAATTTAGTCAGAAGTTCAACTCTACTTGCTTGACATGCAGGAAACAATGAGGTTTGTTCTTGCGAGCCAAGCAAGTATGGATATGGTTTCATGACGCCTTTATGAAGTGTTAAAGTTTGAGTTGTGAGGAGTTTCAGTGGAGGGATAGAAATCTCTCAGGTTTCATTAAAAATATATTTATTTGTGTCTTGAATATAAACACAATTTATATGGTTTCAGAATGATGAGGGTGAGTTAAAGGGATAGTTCACCCAAAAATGAAAATTCTGTCATCATTTACTCACCCTCATATCGTTACAAACTTTTATGAGTTGTTTTCTTATGTTGAACATAAAAGAAGATGTGCGAAGATACACGCGCTAACCTCCTCTTACTGGGTTGTGTTAAAAGACAATGATCTTGTATCGACTATAGTGATATTGTAAAAAAAAATCAATTATTGGCAATATTAAAAGGATTTGGCATTTCAAATTAATGTAGGCCCGTTACATTCTTATTTTATTAGAAAAGACAATGATCTAGTATCGACGATAGAGTTATTGTCAAAAAATAAATAAAAATATTGGCAATATTAAGACGTTCACCGGCATAAATCTTGTGCAAAGTTTGCATGTTGTTTGTGTGATACCCATGGTTTAAAACGAATATTTGCAACATAGGGATGTAACCAATAACCCCATCCTCATATCGAAAACATACCAAAACTGTGACACCACGTATCAAACAGAACCGTGAATTTTGTGAACCGTTACACCCCTAAAGGTAGGTTATTAACATGAGACTATAAAATTAACTCAATAACCTGACTTTGTGTGAAACATCAGCAAAATTATCCAACCGTCTGTATATCCATACCTGCCATATCCATGTAAAATGTTAACTTTGTGCATGACAGGAATATGTTGGTAATACATTAGCAGAATTTCATTTTGTAACTATGAACTTTTTTGCACTGCTGTAAATATGTTTTATACCTGGTTTTACAAATAATTTAAAAAACATTTTTGTGGTAACTGACAGCATGTTTGGACCGGGTTTTATAATTCAGCACCAATTTGCCAAAAAGTAATATAAAAATGAACAAGTATAGTAAATAAAAAGAGAAGATATAGAGAACAGATTACTGACAAAATCTAGAACATTTGAAATGATTTAAAGTTAGTGGATCAAGTCTTTTTAAGAGTATCACGAGGTGTGACTATCCAAGCAGCACAAAAAGAATGACTTCAGGTATTGTAAATCAGGTTTTTAGCATCTGCAATGTCTTATACTGAGTTCAGAGCCAGATTTAGCGCATTCCCTAGAAAAATGGATTACACAGTTACAAAAAAGCGGTGGCTCGAGGAGCTGTTTTATTCCCCAGCGTCTCATCCCTCCAGCTCAGGCATGGGATTTGGCCCTCTGGGTGAGGTCGTTCTCTGGGTGGGGTCTCTTTAATCAGCAGCTCTACATTTAATGAAAGACATCACAGAGGCCATGTTCATCTGCTAGCAATTTGAGCAGCATCACAGTTTTAACTGTAACAGTAAATTGTGTAATTGCTGAAGGATTGCCAAATCCTCCATCACTTCATCCTCTCTATCTTTCTTTCTATTTTTCTTACTTTCTTTCCTGGCTGTGTAACCTTTTATTGTTCTATGTTTTATTTCGCATATTTTACTGGACTAAATTGTCTACTAGTGGTGGTGTAAACCTCAAAATGGCCATCGTTCCATTCCTGCTGTTAGCATCGCAGACATTTCCAGGAAGCTTGGCTTGTAAATCGCCCCATGGCCTGTCTGAGACCACCTGAGTCATATGAGCCACACATAAGCCAAGAATTCAATGTATTCACTCTCTAAAAGCTCCAAGACCATGTCAGACTGGTCTGATGAATTTACGCTGCTTCGCTTTTGTCTGTTTATTTGAATTTACAGGCTCTTTTGTTTGGCAGGATTGATAAGGGGGGTTTTACAACATGATACGTTCTACGAATAACTAAAACAATTAAATGAAGTGTTAAATCGGTTTTTACAGAGTGACAGAACAAAAGATCTTTTACTGGATAATGTCATAATGTGGAATATCAAAATTCCTGTTTCATTCTTACTGTGAAGTAAGTTATCTAAGTTTTTATGGTGACTTCTGTATTCATGAATGCTCTCAAAAAGTGAATGCCTCCAACATCCAATCATAGGCGTAAATCTCGGGGGAAGGAAACCCCCCCCCCCCCCATCTGAGGATTGTTGGCTGTTGGCTATTTTTATTCACTTAAACATTGGGTGAAGTGATTATTTTATCTTTAATACATGATGCCAATGTATTTTTCGATGAGTCAGCCAGGTTAGTAACAATAACATTACTTGCTTGACAGAAAGGGTTGGCAAGTGTTCTCAACAAAACCTGCCCGATTGCTACCCAAAACTACCCAAAGTCCAAACTAACCGCATTTCCAGTGGGGTCCCGCGGTAAAAATAGCGTTTCGGGTGCTAAAATAACATTATTGGGGTCGCTTCAACCCGCGGCGTGGACATGAAACACAATAGTGAAAAAGAAGCCTGATTCCACGGGAAAACCGCGGACTTGGCAACACTGTGACGGATAGTAATGTCTACAACAGAGTAGACACGAGCGTAGTCACAGTGCGACTATAACAGCTTGACGTTGTCTAATGTGGCACTGTCTCCCTGCTGCAATAATAGTAGCACGGCTTTCCTCTGTGTATACATATCCTTACAAGTACAATTTTAGCTGGATTATTTATGTCCCCTTCAAAAATTGCTCTTGAGAAATTTAATGTTAGACGAAATTTAATGTTAGACGAAATTATCGCCCCTGCCTCCAATCATAATAAATATGAAAGTGTTAGAACACACATTGTGGCCTACAAAGCTAAACATTTCAGGATCTTTGATGCAATAATTACTCAGGCTCATACTGTTATCGTTTTGTCATTGCAGTTTGACTCTCCTCATCGGCTCCTCCAAAGTAAGTGCACGTAAAGTTGGATGGATGAATATTTCTTCCTTTGTTGCCTTAAAAAATATTACTGCTTTTCTGATGGTCTAGGCAAACATGGAAAGACAATCTCTCATCTGCACCCTGTGTTCAGAGCTGTTGGATTTATTTAGGAAAACAGAGCACACAGAGGTCACAATAAATGAATGAATATGAGATTGCACCACCATCACTCAAGACAACAGAGCAGTGCATTGAGTGTGTTGTAACATAAGTGAATTAGGATAAAAGTATTTCTATAAAAAATTACAATCTCATTACGTACAGTAATTTTATTATGCTGACTGAGCTGACAACCTCTGTAGGACCATTTAGCCACTTGTTAGTAACCGCCTTTTTTAAGACAAGTAAAAAACCTTAAAATCACAAGTACAAAACTGTGGAACCTTTTGGATGCAAAAAATGTTCTTTAAACAGGAAAAGGCTCTTCAGTTATTGAATCGTTCCTCACACTAAGTAAAAAAAAAATCTTTTCGGAACTGTTCACTGAAAGGTTCTTTGGGTAACTAAAAATTGTCCTTCTATGGCATTGTTTTAAAGACCTTCATTGGAACATTTATTGTTAAAAGTAAACTAAGCTGGGTATGAAATAAAATTAAAAAATATACTTTTTCATGAGGAAAATGGACTCACACAAAGCTACTATATCAGAAGACTTCGGAATTGTTGTAGTAGTGATGATTCTAATTTTTGTCCCTTTTATGTCCTCTCGTGTTCTTCCTCCGGTTTATTAAAATATTTTGACCCTGGAGGATCTTTCCATTCTGCAACATCCCTTCTATACAAAACTGATTTTCTTGTCGGAGACAAAAAGAGCACACATGGGGCGTGACAGAGATGATACAAGCCACACATTATTCAGGCTTAAGTGCCTGATGTCTGAACTAAAGCCGTGCGGGTACTCAAGGGCCACTGCCAAATGAGGACAGGAAGGAGGGGTAAGTAGGATGAGAGGAGAGAGATAGAGGATGCTTTGTGCACTCCAACAAAAGTAGCTTTCTTTTACACCTCAATTTAGTGTTGTCTCACTTGACCCTTTTAGAAATTAGGCTATTTTGGGCTACATCCTGAAAAACACAGTCATCTCAGTACCAAAACCTCAGCAGACATTTCACTTGGGTAATTATTATCAGTCTCATCTTTCTACAGCAAGACTCATTCACAGCAATTCGCTTGTGTCTGAGTTGCTGCTGATTTAATTAACTAGAAAAATCATGCTGGTATTAGACTATTTGATCAATTAAATATGACAACATGGGATGGATGGAGATCAGCATGGCATCGTTTTATAAACTAGAGGACAACAAAGCTATCACAGACGGCTATAAAACTACCCATGAGATAGCGCGAGTAATAGAATGAACAAATGGACAAACATAATAAAGAATGACAGAATAATAACAATGTAATATAAATCAAGCTAAAATATATACTGTACAATATATAAAATAAACATATACAAAATGATTTATCTAAATAATAAAATGCTAAAAACAAATACATAAAATCAAGAAATCATATTTTCTTAATTCATACTATATACCTGTATTACATCAGATTTTTACATCATATTGTCCAGCTAAAATGCAGAGAAAGGGCTTCATAAGATGTGGATGTGCTCAGAAACTAGCATTCAAAAGATGTAGATGCATCTGTTGCTGTTCTTCTTTTTAATCATCGCAGCTCAGATTGAACGGGTCTGTGTCATGGTTCCTTTTTGGTTATTAAACCAGAAGAATGAAATGGCACAGATAAGACTTTTACACTCTTATATAACTTCTGTCAACCAAAAAATGTTCAGTCAAGATTATATCCCTTTATCTCTCCTGGTCACAACCCTGCTTCTTTCGGCCTGAGGTGGGAAAATATAATGAAATCTCAGCTGCAAAAATCTCATAAAAAAATTAAATAAATACAAACACAAATGTCATCATTTCCTGAGAAAGGGATGAATCAAGTTTCAAAATGCATCACAAGTTAACTACTGTGAAGTCAAATATTTCAAAAACATACTATAATTTCACTATGATTTGAGTATGAGCGATATAACATCAGGAAGTGCACATTAAGAATTAAGCAACATATTCCACAGACCAAGGCTTTTGCCTGAAGGAAAGTGAGATTCCCATGCCGCTTGCATTCAGAATTCCAAAGTGATGACATGCACAATAGGCCAGTCTGTTAGAAAACAGCGTGATTTGACATGCTGCTCAGTTTGAATCAGCTGCAGCAGGAAGCATTACTCAGAGAAATTATGTGACTCTATCTGTCATCATGACCTTCAACATTCTTCAGCAAGTGCTAAAAGATATAAAGCATGAGCCTTTTGTGTGTGTGTGTGTGTGTGTGTGTGTGTGTGTGTGTGTGTATACCGAATTAGGTTAGCAGTGGCTGAATAAATACATAGTAAGAAAGTAAGAAAGTAAGTAGGTAAATAAATATAGAAATAAATATCCACAAGTCCCCGGTACATGAATATGGTACTAATTCAGTACCACATCAAGCCTGTACAACAAAAGTATCATGGTGTTATCAACTGATAGCCTTGTATTAAAGGCATATAGTTCACCCAAAAATGAAAATTTTGTCATTAATTACTCACCTTTATGTCACTCCAACCCTGTAAGACATTTTTTTTGTCTTCGGAACACAAAATTAAAATATTTCTGATAAAAATCTGAGAGCTTTCTGACCCTGCAAATGCAACTGACACGTTCAAGGCCCAGAAAGGTTTTAAGGACTTTGTTAAAATAGTCCATGTGACATCAGTGGATCAAACAGTGGAAAGTAACGAATTACATTTACTCGCGTTACTTTAATTGAGTAGCTTTTTTGTATACTTCTACTTTTTAAAGTGGCTTGGTGGTTAGCACTGTTGTCTCACAGCAAGAAATGGAAGATGCTGAAAACTACCCATTCACACTACAAGTGACACGCAACAACAAAGTGTCACAGTCCCATTTTCGTGAGCAACAGCCAATAGTAAAGAAGATGGTAGAGCTCATGTGATCATTCTCCTCTCAGCCTGTAGATAAACATGCACAATGGAAGAAAGTAGGATCTGACTCTCATTCATTTTTGTTTGTATGTACGGATTTAATTTAGATTTATATAATATGTAGTATTTTGCCTCTTAAATGTTTGTACTATGCACTAAGAAACCCGATGTGCTGTCAAGGCAACCAGTATTAATAATGCCCACAAGCAACCACATCGCCAGCCCCTGGCGACATGTGAAGCTAGTGTGAATGCAGCTTTAGCGGCTTTGTCGCTAGATTTAGCGACTTTTCAGACCCCCCAAAAAACTTTTTTCCTAAAAAATCTAGCGACTTCTTGGACAAACCTTAGCAAGTCTCTGTGATCGCTGGTACTGCCTCAAGAGTGTGATGTCAGCACGCACGTACTTTTCTCACTCTCTTTAGCCTGTGTTATACTTTCTGCATGTCTTCCGGTTCCCAACAGAAGTGAGGAAAAAAGTGTTTATTATGTTTGAAATCTGGATATTTATCTTACATAAACACATGGATACGCTACAGGGGGCCTTTATTCACCCCCCACCGAAGCCATGTGAGGGACGTTTTATTACAGATGTGCGCACTTTATTTCAAGTGTTCTGAACTGTTGACAACAAACACCTGATTACCCCATTGAAAGGATTAGAAGACCAAGGACAATTTTTAATATAACTTCGATTGGATTATTCTGAAAGAAAATCACATACATCTATGATGCTTCGAAGGGAAGATAATGCATGGTTTTTCCTTCTGGAGCATCAGTGAGCGTTTGAACATTCTGTAATAGTTGCATATGAGTCCCTCAGTTGTCCGCAGTATAAAAGCAGGCATCTCAAAATCGAGGTCACTTTTGGAAAAGTTTCAAATACCAAAACCCAAACAGTGTGCAGTTGAACTGTTTAGGACCAACGCAGGACTTATGAACCACTATCACAAAATACAAAAACAGTTGTTTTAACACACAGTATTAAAGGGTTAGCTCACCCAAATAGCAAACTTATGTCATTAATAACTTACCCTCATGTTGTTCCAAACCCGTAAGACCTCCGTTTATCTTTGAAACACAGTTTAAGATATTTTAGATTTAGTCTGAGGGCTCTCAGTCCCTCCATTGAAGCTGTGTGAATGGTATACTGTCCATGTCCAGAAAGGTAAGAAAAACATCATCAAAGTAGTCCATGTGACATCAGAGGGTCAGTTAGAATTTTTTGAAGCATCGGAAATACATTTTGGTTTGTGAAATCCGGTTCGTGAATTAATCATTCGATGTAACCCGATCTTTTTGAACCAGTTCACCAAATCAAACTGAATCATTTTAAACGGTTCGCGTCTCCAATATGTATTAATCCACAAATGACTTAAGTTGTTAACTTTTTTAATGTGGCAGACACTCCCTCTGAGTTCAAACAAACCAATATCCCGGAGTAATTCATGTACTCAAACAGTACACTGACTGAACTGCTGTGAAGAGAGAACTGAAGATGAACACTGAGCCGAGCCAGATAACAAACAAAAGATTGACTTGTTCACGAGTCAAGAACCAGTTGAATTGGTTTTCGGATCACCAGTACTTCTTTCGGACAGTTCAATTCAATAAACCGGTTGAAGAAAACGGCTCACCGGTTCTTTTGCGCTCAACATAATAGCGTTATTGGCGATGATTGCCCTCGATTCAAGCCTTTGGTTTACCTGCGCTCATAACATTAGCAGAGAATCAGTTCAGAATCAATCACCAAAAGAATCAGTTCAGTTCAGACGCACTGTGTGTCAGTCTGCTTCACGCTGAATCACACATGCGCAGTATCATCAGCTCCTCGGTTTTCGAATCGGACGCGTCCGACAGAAATGGTTCTTGACTTGAGAATGAATCAGTCTGTTGTTCGTTATCTGGCTCGGCTCAGTGTTCATCTTCAGTTCTCTCTTCACATCAGTTCAGTCAGTGTACTGTTTGAGTAAATGAATTACTATGGGAAATTGGTTTGTTTGAACTCAGAGGGAGTGTCAGCCACATTAAAAAAGTTAACAGCTTAAGTCATTTGTGGATTAATGCGTATTGGAGACGCGAACCGTTTAAAAATCGAATCGAAATCGCGATTTGAGACGTTCCGATTTGCAAATCTCAAAAGCCTGCGATGTGGACGGGATATTACTCAGTTCCAGAGCATATGCATGACTGTCAGCCTTCAGTGACAGTCTTAATAACCAATAGAGTGAGCGCACCTCCGTTCTCCCCAATCAGCACTGCTCTAGCAAGCTGTGTAAATGGCCACCATTAAAAAAAAAACAAAAAAAACAAACGGAAAGCAGGAGCGAGACAGAGTGGGATTATGGCGTCTACAGGGTCAGGTCAATAGTTAGGCAAATTAAAACTAAAGAAAATTTTTCGTTAACTTAAGCTTTGAAAAGACAGAAAACAAATAAAAAATATAATTTACAAGAGCTGCGTCACAATGCATATCAAGAGCATCTCTTATTGCATGTTCGCTATTCCCAGTTCAGAAGACCGCACACACATCTTGTCTCTCTGAATGCTTCTCATACTCGCTCATCTCTTCCCGACGCGGCGTGAATCCCATATATTAAATTGCAGATAGAACAGCCGGCACTTAATAATCAAACTCCACCAGGGGTGAGCAGTTTTTGCAGATCACAACAGTATCATGGCACCACGCGTCACTGATGTAAACACAAAGCTCGCTGCCGCGGGTTTTTCCTCCCGCGATGAGAGCTCTGTCCGCTCGATAGCACGTCAGCTGGTCATGCTGAATAGCGCCGTCTGGAACGCTGTTGCTGAACCATGTTTCCGTGAACACAAAAACACAACAGTCTGTTGTGTTTTACATGTTACACTGTATTTTGGATTTTAAGAACAAGTGGAAAATGTGCTGAATGTTTCATTTCATCCAAGTAAAATTAGCAAGCAGCACTAAATGAACTGCACCAGCACATCAATGAGCAGCAGACAGCACACCCCGATGCTTTTCTCATCATAGCTGGGGATTTCAACCATGCTGACCTAAAGAGTGTGTTTCCAAAAATACACCAACACATTAACTTTCCAACACGAGGTAATAACATTTTGGACTTTGTTTACACCACACAGAGAGGAGTTTAAAAAGAAAAACCATCACTGTCCGGGCCAACCAGAAGCCATGGATGACAGGGGAGGTCTACAGACTCCTGAAGACACGGAACGCTGCCTTCAGAGCTGGAGATGAGGTGGGCCTGAGAACAGCAAGGGCCAACCTGTCCCGCGGCATCAGAGAGGCTAAGAGACAGCACTCCAGGAGGATAGCCCATCAATTTAGCAACAGCAGAGACACTAGGGACCTGTGGCAGGGGATACAGACCATTACGGACTACAAGCCCCCATCACGGACCTGTGACAACAACATCTCTCTGCTGAATGAGCTGAACACCTTCTTCGCTTGCTTTGAGCAACAAAACAGCACCACTGCACAGAAGACTCGACCTCCTCCTGGCGACCAGGTGATGACGCTGACCCCAGACAGCGTGAGGAGATCCTTCAGCAGGATCAATGCAAGCAAAGCTCTGGGTCCTGACAACATCCCTGGGCATGTACTGAGAGACTGTGCAGCAGAACTCACTGATGTCTTCACAGACATTTTCAACATCTCACTGAGTCAGGCTGTTGTTCCCACATGTTTCAAAACTACCACCATCATTCCAGTTCCGAAGAAGCCATCTCCATCCTGCTTCAATGACTACCGTCCTGTTGCACTTACCCCCATCCTCATGAAGTGTTTTGAACGGCTAGTCATGCACCACATCAAGTCTGCCCCCCCCCCTCCCTGGACCCCTTCCAGTTTGCATATCGGTCCAACCGGTTGACCAATGATGCCATCTCCACTACCATCCACTCAGCACTCACACATCTGGACAAAAAGGACTCATATGTCAGAATGCTGTTCATAGACTTCAGTTCAGCATTCAACACAATCAACCCTCAACAGCTCATTTACAAACTGATCCAGTTGGGGCTCAACACTTCGCTGTGCAACCGGCTGTTGGACTTTCTGACTGGAAGACCTCAGGCAGTACGGGTTCGGCAGCAACACATCCAGCACCATCACCCCCCAAGGCTGTGTGCTGAGCCCCCTCCTCTTCACTCTGCTGACCCATGACTGCACACTGTCACATAACTCCAACCTCTTTATTAAGTTTGCAGATGACACGACTGTGGTGGGTCTCATTAGCAACAAAGATGAGACAAACTACAGGAGTGAGGTGAGCCGCCTGGCCAAGTGGTGCAGTGACAACAATCTCTCTCTGAACGTGGAGAAGACAAAGGAGATTGTTGTAGACTTCAGGAGAGCACACACTCAGCACGTTCGTCTGACCATCAATGGTGCGACTGTGGAGAGAGTGAGCATCACCAAGTTCCTGGGTGTGCACATCACAGAGGACCTCTCCTGGACTGAAAACACTGCAGCACTGGCCAAGAAATCACAACAGCGTCTCTACTTCCTCCGCAAACTGAGGAGAGCCAGAGCCCCACCCCCCATCATGTACACCTTCTACAGAGGCACCATCGAGAGCATCCTGTCGAGCTGCATCACTGTGAGGTATGGCGCCTGCAACACGTCCTGCCAAAAGACTCTGCAACGCATAGTGAGAGCAGCTGGGAAGATCATTGGTGTCTCTCTCCCCTCCCTTCAGGACATTTACGGAACCCATCTCACCCGCAAAGCCCTCTGCATCACAGGTGATCACACTCACCCATCACACAGCTTCTTCAGTCTGCTACCATCAGGGAGGAGACTGCGAAGTCTCCAGGCCAGGACCAGCAGACTGATGGACAGCTTTATCCACCAGGCTGTCAGGAAGCTGAACTCCCTCCCGAACTTGCCCCACCTCCCCTCTTCTGCCCCAGGCACCACTGAACTATGAAACCACCCCCCAGATCCCACATCCCCAGCCCCGAAGTGTTGTTCACTTCATTGATTTGCGCTCTATCTGCCATTTGCCTTGCGCTGCTTTATTTAACTTTATTTTTAATTTTATTATATGTCTTTTTTTACATTCCCTTATTGTATAGTTGTTTACATTTTATATTTGATCTAGATTTTTAGGCTTTAATGTTAATGTTATCTGTATGCACCGGTGTCTGAGAGTAATGCAATTTCGATTCTCTGTATTTATGTACTGTACATGTGGAAATTGACAATAAAGCAGACTTGACTTGACATGTAATACTTTAATGATTGACTAAAGAAATACAGTTCTTCATTTATATAGAAAATAAATATTTCCAGTGAAATTCAGTAACTAAGTTAATTCTATAAAATTAGTTATACCATAATAATCTTGTCTGCTGAAAAAAAAAAAAAAAAAAAAAATATATATATATATATATATATATATTTTTTTTTTTTTTTTCTAATTGGATAGAACAACAGTAATTCAACAGTAGAACAACATTAACAAGAGAAAAAAAAAGAAAAGAAAAATATATATATATATTTTTTTTGTTACTGTTGTTCTACTGTTGAATTACTGTTGTTATATCCAATTTTATATATATATATATATAGTATTGGATAGAACAACAGTAATTCCTATTGGATTACTAATTTTGTAATGGTTTCATGGAAACTAAGAATTTTTTAATTTTTTTAATTTTTTATTTTTTTCAGCAGGGTAATGATAATCATACTGTGTAATCATACGGTGCTGCACACTATTGATAATATTAAGCTGAAGCTTGACTTTGCCAATTTTAAAATTGCTAATCAAATAGCAATCGCAATATCTGTCAAAAAAATCACAATTAGATCTTTTCCCCATATCGCACTGCCCTAATGGACAGTATACCATTCACACAGCTTCAATGGAGGGACTGAGAGCTCTCGGACTAAATCTAAAATATCTTAAACTGTGTTCCGAAGATAAACGGAGGTCTTACGGGTTTGGAACAACATGAGGGTAAGTTATTAATGACATAATTTTGCTATTTGGGTGAACTAATCCTTTAAGATTTGAGTGTACAGTATGTATACTTTTGAATGGGGTAATCTTTATAAATTCAGTTATTATTTTTCTTGTGGAGTATATATATACATATGTTATGTAAAATAGCTTATTCAGGACAGTACTAAATAAAAAAATTACATTAAGTTTTTATGAGGTCTCTTATTTTGTTAAAATGATTGACATATTTGTATCCTGCAGTAAACTTATGAGTACAACTGTGTGTATATGTGTGTAATATATATATATATATATATATATATATATATATATATATATATATATATATATATAATTTATTTTTTTACTTTATTAAGTACAACTAAATATAATTAAATGTAATTTGGGGGAGTTGCACCATATGACATTTTTCATTCTGAACTAACATTGCAATGCCTTAAAAAGTAAAAAGTCAAACCCGGATACTATGTGGTGGAAGTCTAAAATTACATAAATTCTAACCAAATATAATTACGTTTTTAGGGAGACATTACCACATTTTAGAACCTGAACTAATGTTGCTATGTTATAAATAAGTCAAATTATCTTACTGACGTTTAGTGGAAATACTGTTAAAAAAAATAAAAAGAAAAGAAAATTTCAGAAACTTACCCATCTAGAAAAACTAGACTTTTCTGTAATTAATGTAATAATAATAAAATAATTATACTGACTCTGACATGCAATCATGATGGTCTGCAGACTTTCTTATCATGATGTGCGGGACAAATGTTTTCATACAGTAATAAACAGCAATGAAAAAGTGTTGTATACAATTGAATGTATTAACTGAATTTCTAATGCACTTTTTAATAATTAAAATTACATTTGTTTTGTGCATGGGAAGTATTTCAACAGTTTTTGTTGCTATATGTTTAATCCTCACAAAAACACACAACAGAAATGCCACACACACACACACACACACACACAGTCTGTGCCCTCTGAACTCCCAAGGCCGTAGTCAATCAGCAGGACTTCCTGTTTCCAAGGAACCCAGCATAACCTCTACTCATCGTTCTGCCATCTGCCCTGATAGCACCAATGCCTTAGATCCTCTGAGCCAGCATTCACTTTCAACACACACACAACAACACCGCTACCACTTGAGCTGCCTCAATTAAATAATACTCAAACCCAGGAAACACTCAAAGCAGATAGCTGCAGCATGTTGTTTATTTCTCCTTTCGCACAGTTAAAAGAGTTCTAATATTCTTTACAAATGAGTATGATTGTGATTACCAGCTGTTTGTTTTGATCAAACTCTGCTATGTGGTATACGTGGAAAAGAAATTAAAATCAGAATGATGGAACATCAACAAACTTAAATTGTAACAGAATGTAAAATAAATTGCCAAGATCAGTAATGCCAAAGAAAAACCACAACATCAAAGAGATGACATTTAGCTCTTTGGATAAGGCAGATTACTGAATCCATGACTAATAACAATGAGCTCTGGAGATAAATCTCAATTCTTCATGGCTAGAGTATTTACAATGGCCCTAAGAGTACATGGACAGTTCACTTCAAGGAACAGTTCACTACATAATGGAAATGTGCTGAAAATGTACTCACTCTCAGGCGACACGACATGCAGATGATTTTATTTCTTCAGGTAAGTTTACACAACAATAATGCACTTTTCTTTTCTTTTTTCTTTCTTTGTGCTTTTGAAGAATTTTGCATACAGAAAACAACGTTGTCCAAATGTTGCACACACACACACACACATACTGTATATACATAGACTGAACACATATGCGATTGACATAATTTTCAAAACTTGCAATTTTGTAAGTTTATACAGAGACAATAAAACACATGCACTTTGAAAGTCCCAAAACCGCAACAATGCATAAAAATGTAACCATTTTAAGTTGTAAATGGTGTTGTGTAAACACCGACTCAACCTTAACAGTTTTGGAGAAATTAAGCATTACAGTACATCAGTTGCTCACTGAAGGATCCTCTGCAGTGAATGGGTGCCGTCAGAACATATTCCATAACCAAAAATAACATTGTTTTATTTGGTGTTTGAAATCTGTTCTGAAAATCTTTAGTAAATTTAATTTTTTTTGTGTGTGAACTACTTTAGGACCCATTTAGGATGTAAAATATCAAACCGAACACATTTAAAAAATATATATATATATTTTTTTTTTTCAATTTATCACAAGCAGATTTTTCAACAAAACGCTGCACAAAAAGATGCTTGTTAAGTTTTAAAATGTTAAAACAGTAGATATTCTGTTCAGTATTTGGTCACTTTGGTTGTCTAACTTTAAGTGGAACATAATGTGATGGACTGCACCTGCTCTGACACCTGCGTGAACTTGAGGTGAACTGACTTCATACATCCACCAAAAATGACATTGACACCAGTTGGATAAAAATCAATGCAAAAATGTGAAGTCAGTTCAGAGAAGAACACTTGCCACTTAGTTTGATATTTAATTAAATAACATTCAAACATTTCTAAATGTGACTGAAGTGGCCAAATATTTTGGGGGCCACTTTGGTTACTTTCTTAGCTAAATATGTTTATAGTGAATGTGTCATTTGTCAGATATTTCCATGTTTTTTAACAGCAGTAAATGAGAAACTTGGTTTCCTTCCTTTACTTTACATAAATAATTATGTCATTTCCTAAGGTGAGAGCTTATGCATGCATACTACCATCTCAGTCCTCATGGTAAACCCTGTTCTGACAGCCCTCTTCCAGACATTTACATTTAGACGGGAAGGGAGAGAGCTGAAATTAGTGTTTCCATAGCAATAGTTTTATTTACACTGTTCAGTGCAGCTGTAGGTCTCACCAACACTTTGTATGGGTTGCTTTATTTTTCTGGTGATCTTAAATTGTATCTGTCATGTGTGTGTGCTGTACATATGTGTAATTTACCACAGGTGTGGATTTTAAAATAGTTGGACATTCTATATGGACAAAAACACATCAATGTACACTTCGCAATTCTCCTTCATCAACCAAAACACTCCCTCACTCATCAGTGCAAAACTCTGCCATAATGTCTTGCAGGTGTCACACTTTAATACCTTGTTCACTAAAACATTTGCACATGGTGACTGAGCAGAAGACTCCAGCTCATTCTAATTGTAAAACATCATCATCACGCACACACACACACACACACACACACACACACACACACACACACACACACACAACACTGCTGTCTGCCTCAAGCACCTATTCAGTGATTACAGCTTTCATGTTCACAATATGATTCATGATTTTCCAGGAAAGCAGGAGCATTTTCCAGGACTTTTTCAAGAAAGGCTAATACTTTGATGTATGATCACAGTTAACAATTTTGTTGTAGTAAGAATGTTTTCATCAGGTTATGAAATTGTTATTTGCAAAAGTTCTTGGAACGTTTAACATTCTTTTAAATGCATTTTAATGCTTTAAAATTAAGATTTTTTTTTTCTTGATTGTGCACACATTTTGTTTACTTAGTGTGAGAACACTTGTTTTAGAATAGCCTTTACAGAACACTAGCCAAAGTTACTTCAGTGGACAAATAGAAGAAATTGTTTGGCAAATGTAAATCAATTTTAGTTATGTTTAGTGTTTAATTCAGATACATTTTACAGGAGTTCAAGGAACATTCAAAACTTTTTTTTTTATCATTTCACCATGACTGAATGACAGTTTTATCAACATGCATCTATTTTTTTATAAATAGCATGCAATAATATCAAAGGTTGTTTGCTTTTCAGATGCATGCAAATGCAATAAAACCAATTCTGGAAACGTTTTAAACTTCTTTTTTTATGTTTTAAGATCATTCTTGTCATGATTTTTGTCATGTCACAACGTTGAGAAAACATTTACAGATCTTTAGTTGAAGAAAGTTACTTAAATATACAAATAGCAGAAATGTTACAAATACATCTACAAATTGTTTAAAACATTCCCAAAAAAATGTCAATAATAAAAAAAAGCAAAATAATTTCAGTGTTGTTTAAATGTAAATTATATTCTGATATGTGCAAATGCAATAAACAGAAGTTATATTAGAGTTATGAAGACATTATTTGCAAAGGTTCTGGGAACATTCAAAAGATTGTTTTTTTCTTCTTTTTTTTTTAAGCTCATTTTGGTCTTGATTATATAAATATATAGTTCAGCCATGAAACTCTAGATGGCGCAGGCTGACGGGGTGTTAATGTAACTAATGATATTCAGAGCGTTAAATGACTTGGCATAAGCTGATTGGTTCATGCTGCATATGCAGCCAATGAGCTTACTGCCTTGCATTTATATGGCTGGCTAGCTTTCACTTGAAATACTTGCAATGCACTTTAAGTTTAATAACCAACAGCAATAGCAATTCAGTGCGGGAATGTTTTGGTTATAACTTTGGAATAACATTTATAGAACAAAGTAAAGAAACTCACTGAAAATTTCTTGAATGAAAAATCGCAGAAATGTTACAAATGCAATGTACCAAAACAAGTTTACAGATTCATCAACATGATAATCAAGTTTTCCAAAAAAAAACAAAAAAAAAACCTTTTGGTCAAATGTAAATGAATTTTTGTATTGTTTGATGTAAATGAAAATTATATACATGCAAATACCATAAACATTCATAATTAAAGTCATAATAACAGCACAATGCATCTTTAAATAGCTTTAATGGAACATATAGAGCATTTAATATGCGATGCCAGGATGTCATGTGATGACATCAACATGTGAAAGAACTGTTGAATCATTTTCAAAGCAGATAATTCAAACGAACTGTTAAAAATAACGGATTCGTAGGTCAAATCTCCCATCATTACCTTATAAAGTGAAGACAGAAATGTTGCCTACAGAGAAACAGCTTCAATGCTACCATGTACAATTTGTGATAGAGTCTGGACTGTTTGATATTACATGTGGCATGAATTCATCTAATGGTCTCCAAAAGCCTCCAATGTCACTGAAATATCCATTTTGTTGTTTGTGCAGCTGAATTGTGTTGATGAGACCGCCATGCTTTGCCTCTGCTTGTTTTGATCACCACTGGCAGTCTTGTACAAGATGTTCCTGAATGTTACAAGACCATGTTTACACTGTGGTAAACAGCTGGGTCTTATGAATGGAAGATGCAACGGCTTCTCAGACCAAGACAGATTCATGGAGAGGAACCGAGATGATCAATTATCCAATAAGGAGCATTGCATGTACATTATGACTACAGATGTCAGCAGACATATCTAGAGCAGCAAAACTTCTCATAAATGCTACTTATCCCCAACTTTATTTTCACAAGATGCTAGGTCTTTTGCACAACAATGGCTTAGAGTCTGTGGTGAAATCACAAACATAAATTATGCTTCAAACTTAGGTTGTTAAATTGGTTCTCCAAAAAAAGAGAGCTGTCAGACATGATGGATTTTAAGTACATATTTATCATGCAACTGTTTTTGTAGCTGCTTGTGAAATTGAGCGTATTCAGGGGGAGAAAAAAAATGGGCCTAATCATACTAGTAAGAAAAATAAACAAAGTTGAAATCTGAAATCATTTAGAATTTTAAAGGGCCAAAAATTAGTACGAAGTTGATTTAAAACTTCGTAAAAATGAGAGAGTGTGTATATATATATATATATATATAATAAATTCTTAGCAGTAAACATACTATACACTATATACATACTATATAAGAATTTTAATGCATTAATCATGTATGTAATGCAGTTTGTATTTACTGTATGATCTTGTTGGCAATTGTAATTACAAAGATGACTTAGTATTTAACTGTTCATTGTTACACCTTTAAAATGCATTTTAACATTGGTTACAGTTATTTATAAAATATATAATCCATCACAATTTACATTATATGTCAATTAAGGCTTCAATTAAGGTGTTACTAAAAATAAAATAAATAAATAAACATTTAATTTCATTATAACTTGAAATTATTTTGCGATTACTTGTGAAATTTTAAATATTTTGGTCGCTATTTTCATTCAGGGCAGTTGAAAAGTTGTGTGCTTTTTCTTGTGTGTGTTGTCCTGTTTCTAAATCCATTCCTTGGGTATTTCATTATAAAGAGCCAACACTGAACAGAACGTTCTACCACAACAGCCGAGATGCCAAAAATACATCTTAAATCTTTCCTCATACTATTATTGTTCATGCATTGAACCTTAACCTTCATTAGACCTTCTTTAAACTCTCGCTAGACCCACGACCCACCCTCATCCTACAGCCACAGGAAACCCTTTGCACACTGCCATTCATCAACCATAACCTCATACAACCATTTTCAACCCAAAACACTCCAATCCCGTCTGATTCCAAAACATTATCTGATTTGGCCAGCTCTCAGACAATTAAAAGAGCAGAACTAAACAGATTTTGGCTTCTTAGACCTACAGGAATGGGAGTTTCCATGACAGATAGTGACAGAGCAGTTGGTTTTCTGACAGGATGCTTCAGTCACTCTGTGGCTCTGTGGTTAAACCCTCATAACCACTAACTGGAGGGTAGATGGTTCGAATTCTCAGTGTAACACCACGGATGTGGAAGTCATGGCTGAATGATCTCATGTCTATGACCAATATGTCAAACAGAGTGAGGTATTAAGCATGTAGTAAGCTGGCATTTGGTGATCATTTCAACACAGTTTATTTTTATTTTATTTTTTTTACAGTTTATGTGACGAAAATATCTTTTATATTTAGTTTTTTTGTCATGTTATATTCAATTAAATCAGTTTACACTGAGAAAATCTAAACTACATATTCTAAGATTTTAATTAAAATGATCAATTTAAATGGGGGGGGGTGTACTGTATATTCAAGGACTAGTTAACCTAAAAATGTACATTTCCTTCACTTGCTCTGCAACACTTATAAATCATTTGCAGTGAATGGGTGCCGTCGGAATGAGAGTCCAAACAGCTGATAAAAAGCATCACAATAATCCACAAGTAATCCACACATCTCCAGTCCATCAATTAATGTCTTGTGAAGAGAAAAGCAGAATCCACAATTCATAAAAATCTTTCCTCTATGGTGAAAAAGTCCATCCCCTTTTTTCTTGTAAACGCTGCTTGATCTGTGCATATTTATACATGAGCAATGGTTTAAGGTTAAAATGTCTTAGTGGTGGATTTGCTTCTTACAGACAGGCAGTGTTTCACTTTACAGGAAGTGAATTGTTGGACTGAAGTCGTCTGGATTACTTGAGGATTATTGTGATGTTTTTGAGATTGAGATTTGTTTTTTACAAACACAAAGCTTTTCCCTTCAAAATATGTTAATTGATGGACTGGATTACTTGTGGATTATTGGGATGTTTATATCAGCTGTTTGGACTCTCGTTCTGATGGCACCCATTCACTGCAGAGGATCCAGTGGTGAGCAAGTGATGTAATGCTACATTTCTCTAAACCTGATCCAATGAAGATACAAACTCATCTATATCTTGGATGGCCATTTTTTGGTGAACTACTACTTTAAACTTTAGGTTAGGGGGTCGTTTTTGTAGGCAATCAGCATTGTGATCGACATTGCCAATTAAGTGTTGGAATTGACTTCATGGTGGGGTTTGAAAAAAACACAAACCATTTTAGTTCATTGATAATATCTTGCAGTGTTATTTTTTTAAAAACATATTTACATTATCAGTTTGTTTTAATTAAAATTATTGAATTATCATTTTAACGAAAACCTTATTTTTGTTTTATTTTATGAAACAACTTCTGTGCTTTCATTTCATGTATCTCTGAATATCAACAACAATCATTATCCTATTAATATACATGAAATGACTTACGGCTATGATCAGTTTCTCTGAGTGATCACTCTTGATTGCATGTTTTTTTGACATATGGGCTGGACATTTGGCAACCTCAGCACCTCGAAGAGCCAGAAACACCCATATTTTGACGTAAAAGAACTAGTGAAGTAATCGGAGTGTAGGGATAAATATTTGCCAGACATTTTGAAAGGTTGGGCAATGATGTTTATTTCCCAAACTAGTGGGGTGTGGAGACATTTGAGTTACCAAACTGATTGCAGTACACTCATCTAGACAGACCAAACTATGTGCTTCGCTTAATTTAATTTGAATCTGAAACTGTAGCAGAAAGACAGATCCCCACAAGAACTGCCAAAGCCCGGAAACAAAGAGCAAGCTTTTCATGTGAGTAAAGTACAATCATCTTTCAAGAATGTGAACCGTACTGATTGCAGATTTTTCTTCCATCTCCATTTAACATGCAAATAGAACAATTTTAAGGGAAATAAGCATACAAATTGGCTTACTTGAAGTGTAAACACTGGTAGTTTTATAGCTGTCTCTGATAGTTTTGATCTCCTCAGCAATGCTGAGTCTGGCTGGTGTCCCATCGCCTACTCCTCTATCTCTGCCATTAACACATTCTCACATTACCATCTTCCCTTTGGCTGTCTTTAGCAGGTTTACAGTAAGGGCCTTTGATCCAGGAGGAGACCTGAGCTAAAAGAGCCATTGCTATGACACAGGAGCAACCCACATGTGGCACAGGTATCAGTTATAGAGCGAAGAGGAATAATATTAGTTTGCACCTGTCAGAGCAGAGAGAGTTTTTTCATAGTCACCAAGGAGCCATCTATCATACCCTAGTCACTGAGTCTAGTCCACTGACAGAAAGGCAGAAAAGAGTTAACGGAGACAGCGAGGGTGGGCTGATTACGCTGACCTCATGTGTATGAGCATGTTGAAGCTACACTGGCCTCGTAAAAATCATTTGTGTTTATCCCCTTCCCTGGCTGGCATGTAGAAACTGGGCCTCTTGTATTACCAAGTATGATCAAACTGACTTATGCAGGATGAAAAGTAGGAGGGAAACTGCTGTTTTTCTTACAAAAACAAACAAACACTTAATAATACACCTATGCCGCATTTACACCGAAATTTCCCGGAACAATTGTACCAGGAACTTTTTTTCCCCAGGAACTATTTCCCCCCCAGACCTGTTGCTTTCTGTGTTTCCACCGCAGTCTAAAGAACCGGGAAGATTATGTAAATAGTCTGGTGATGTAGGTCTGCGCGCGTTTCTAAATATAAATTACACAAATTTAAGACTTTCATCCTCGGTAGTTCAGACTTTGTGCATTCGACTCGGGAGTGTGATGTCCGCGACGACATAAATCTGGTAATTCTGCAAACAGCAGCATACAGCTCGCCTTGACTACTGCAATTTTCCTCACTGTATAATTACAATAAAACGAAAAAGAATATGAAATACCACTGCCTCCTTTTGTTTTTCATTTAAACATAATAATAGCAGCATAAATGTACTTAGTTCAGTGAAATGTGTATATATACAGCCATAACAATGAAACTAAATATTATATCAATTGCCTTTTTTTATTTAAATTTTTACATATAAATTGAAATTGAATAAATTTAATACAGACCAAAGATGACCTGTTAGATTTACCCAAAACAAATTATATGTTATGTTTAACCACTAAAGAGACATCAGAGCCAGCGGCACACATCAGATGGTCTAGCCGAGGTGAGGCTGCTTCTCGGCGGATACATGATCACTGAGCTTTCGCTAATCGCGTGGAGCTCACCGTCTCCGAAATCAGCCCAACATTTTTAAATAGGCACTGTCTTTATAAAAAAAGCAAAGATTTGAGTTTAAACAACTACATTCTCGCCTGAAATACTTTTAAAATTACATTTCATGACACAATAAAAGTAATATTTTGAAAATGATCCGAATAAATGGTGGTTGAACTCAACCAATGCTACGTGAACTCAACCAATCAGGATGTTTAATGCCCAAGTCCCGCCCCCGAAAGTTCCGGAACTTTGAAAAAGTACCACCTCGCCAGCAGGGACTTTCTGAAGGGCATTTTTTTACCCGGAACTTTATTTAGTTCCTGGTTCCTGGTTGGTCCTGGTTCTGCGGTGGAAACACACAGAGTACCAGCTCAAAGTCGCTAGTTCCTGGGTAAAGTTCCTGTGGTGGAAACACGGCTCTAGTGATTTGATAAATCATCTTAAAATGTTACTAGTTTCAGTCGTAAAACTTTCTGAATTAATGTATATTCTATGTTAATTTAATCCTCCATCACCAATAGGCTCATTTTCACCAATTTTAAAATATTGGACTTTTAAGTGATAGTTCTCCCAAAAAAACAAAAAACAAACATGATTTACTCACCCTTGATCCATCCTAGGTGTATATGACTTTCTTCTTTCAGACAAATAAAATTTAAGTTAAGTTAATTAACTTGGCCCTTTTATAATGGTAGTGAATAGCTGTTGAAATTTTGAAGCCCAAAAAAGTGCATCTATCCATTATAAAAAGTGCTCCACATATCTCTGGGGGTTAATAAAGGCCTTCTGAAGTGAATCGATTAGTTTGTGTTAGAAAAATATCAATATTTCAAACTTTATGAACCAAACTTTATGGCCCTTTTATAATGGTAGTGAATAGCTGTTGAAATTTTGAAGCCCAAAAAAAGTGCATCTATCCATTATAAAAAGTGCTCCACATATCTCTGGGGGTTAATAAAGGCCTTCTGAAGTGAATCGATTAGTTTGTGTTAGAAATATATCAATATTTCAAACTTTATGAACCATAATCTCTAGCTTTTGCTAGCTGTTGTATGCCTTTTCACGAGTCCGAAGACCGAAGTTGTAAACAGGGAAGTGCAAGAGAGAGAACAAAAACAAAACACTGGACACAAATTAGAAGCACAAAACAAGGATTTGTAAAGAAAAATGTCAGAGGAGAGGAGACTGGTTTTCCTTTGCTTTAAACAATACTTGTTTCTCTTGAGACTAGCATATTCTCATGAGCTTACACTACATCTACATCCGACATTATCCGCTAGAATGCCACTCTCTCGTGTTAGCAAAAAAAAAAAAAAAAAAAAAAAGTTAGCAAAAGCTAGATATTACGGTTTATAAAGTTTTAAATATGGATTTTTTTTGTACACAAATGCATCTCTTTGCTTCAGAAGGCCTATATTAACCCGCCGGAGGCAGGTGGAACACTTTTTATGATGGATGGAGACAAATTTTTTGGACCCACATTCACTGCCATTATAAAGCTTGGAAAAAAACAGAACATTTTAAATATAACTCTGATTGTATTCATCTGAAAAAAGAAAGTCATATACACCTAGGATGTCTTGAGGGTAAGTAAACCTGACTTCATTTATTCTGCAGAACACAAAAGAGGATATTTTGAAAAATGTTTCAGTTTTGATGCTGATGAATATGAATCTATTTGCTAATGTAATTGTAAAAAAATAAATCAGCTAAATTTTCTGACAATGAGTGTATGAATATGCTGCAAGAAGCACTGATGCAAAATATATCATAGATTGGCAGAAGGCAGTGCTAACTCTGGTTGTAATATTTTTGTACATTTAAGAATAATACATAATTATGAATCTCAAAATAGGAAGCTTTGTTTTTATGTCCAAAATAATTTGATAAGTTACCAGAACTTTCAGGGACTTTAGCTGCTTGAAGAACTGAACCACTCCAAAAGTGTTTGCCTCACTAGTTGCCTCATCAGTTTCCAAAGCCAAATGAAAATCTCAATATACTCCCGAGCTGGTGACCCAGAAATCCAAGCAGCGAACAAAATTTAAAACAATACTCTACAGGGTTCATCTTAGTCCACTGCGCACAGGAGGAAATGCCATGTTTGTTGATTCATTTACTCAGCGGAAAAAAACAATAAATCTCCATAACAAGAAAAGACCTCCTCGTTGGTCATCCAATTTCTGTGCACCCCTGGAGTCTGAGGGGCCAGAACAACCCTCAGGCACATGTTGTGGTCCAGCTACTCTAAACTTACATTGTGAATTATGAGAAAGGAGTGTGGCCGGGATTGGCAAGTACAGAAACAGATCCAGTTTGAAGACAAACTTCTTTGTTTTTTTGTTGCAAGGTTCATGGCATTAAATCTTTTAAGCCGAAGTGTGACATTTTTTAATGTGAAATATTTCTCTTGCCACCCAGATGACCCATTGGCTCAACCAATAGCAGGAAGCTGTCTGTTTGTCTTACCAATGCATTACTTTAGTCATTGGGTGCAGCTAATGGAGCAGAAATGGCTTTAAAATATAGTTTGATTTGAGCCAGAGTTTAAAAGCCCAGGCTGATAAATGAAAGGTTGTGGGTTCAAACCCTGCAAGGGGGGTTGATTCGTGAACAATCTTCATTGAGGCCTTTAGCAAGACACCAAGCAGAATTAACCTGAAATAACTGTAAATCATTTTGGATAAAATAGTTTAATATAATGGCGAATTAGTATTTATGTACTGTAGCATATCTTACGGTGGCCGAGAGAGCTCGACACACTGCAACTTAAGAGAACACATGCAAATTGAAAAAACACCAGCAAATGAGGAAAACATCTTCATCAGTTTGACAACACAAGTGTTGCAAATCATCACGACACATGCATAACAAAACATGCAGCAAATCCTCACAACACATGCACATTAAGAAACAATTAATGAAGCATTGCAAATTTACTTTCATTTACCTTGAAATTATATTTAGCTGGTTATATTAAAGTTTAAGTAACGTTTTACATTTAATCATGTGTTTAAAAAAAAAAAAACCCTTTCCGTTCACCAACAACTTCACTGACGAGTAGCCACTGCACGGTAAGCAAATCCCAGCAGGATCCGACACTTTTTGGGGTCTCCTTGAAACATTTCCATTGTGGCCAGTGCTATTTGAAGCACGTTTGTTAATTTGCATGTGTTGTGAGGATTTGCAGCGTTTCTTAATTTGCATGTGTTGTGAGGATTTGCAGCGCGTTTCATTATATGCATGTGTTGTGAGGATTTACTGTGCGTTTTGTTATATGCATGTGTTGTGAGGATTTGCAACACTTGTGTTGCCAAACTGATGAAGAAGTTTTTTTTTAATTGCTGGTGTTTTTTCAATTTGCATGCGTTTTCTTAAATTGCAGCGCGTTGAGCTCTCTCGGCCACCGTAATATCTGCTGGAAAGGGGAATTTTAGGAATATAGTAATATTTTTTTCATGTATTAAAAGTTGAAAAAAAAAATCTAAAAAAAGTGCAGCAATTACAAAATGTTACACTTTTTTACTGTGTTTTTTTAATCACATACATGCATCCTTGGTGAGCATAAGAAACTTCTTAAAGGTTATTTAAGGGTATAATGCAATATAATTATTCATAATGTGCAATGTAATACACTATATCTTGTCACAAATAATTAAAACCAAATTTAAAATGCATAGTGTAACAATGAATTGATAAGTGTTATAATGTTACTGTGGTTACAATTATTCATGAGACTGTACTGTACAATGCATTATAAGGTGCATTACAAGGAATACTTAATGCATTAAAACTACCTTTATAATGCATTATACATACAGGCTTCAAGTAAAGTGTTAACAAAACTTATTTTGAAATCATCAAAAAAAATCTTGCTGTATGATTCATTTAATTCACACTCCCCTATAAGTCATTAAAACTTGAATGTTGAACATTGTCATTGTTGTCAAATTTGACGCTTCCCATCCAGAAAAGGCTACAGTATGCACCAGATATTATGGTAAAGTTCAAATGTCTGGTTTAAGAGACGTGTTGTCACTGATACAGAACTGCTGAGTCTTAAACCAAGAGTGCATTATACTCAATAAGCCATCTTTACAGGATCTACTGTATCCATCAGCCGAGACAAAAACAAAAACTGAAATCGATCCTCAAGAAGCCCAAATCAGAACCTCTCCTAAGCATCAAGGCCATTTTCATAATCTTGAGACTACAAGCATTATCTGGTGTTATTTCAAAGGGGTCAAAAGTACAATGTAGGCTGAGAACCAAAGCCCAACTAATACCTGGTGTGCTTAAGAAATCCATCACCTGCTGACAAAAATTCTGTATGTTACTCTGGGTATTTTCTATGACTGGTGAAAAAAAAACACCATCTGAGGCTCTAAAAAGACCTTAACATGTCAAATCACAAATCTACTGCCTCAAGGCTTCAAAATCATCTTAAACTCCCTCAAAGTCTCCCTGCTTTGCATCACAAGATGAGTATTCCCAAAACAGCACATCATTTGTTCATCAGCACATTGGAAACACAGGCCTATCTGAAAAACTATTGTTTTGGATATCTCCGGTGGGGCATTTGCTTCACCAAGTCTTGAAACATGTGCTCCTCAAACGTGAACCATATGTCCCGAATGGCTGTATTTATCCAAAATGAGAAACAGGGGTGTCATGGAACCTACTGGCATGTTGGTGCCTTCGGGGCAGGTCCAGTCTTATGTTTTTACTTTAAAAGCATCTCAAATACAGCTAAGTATGCACAGTGAGGAGAGTAAGGCCTTTTTGGGGAGAGCGTAAAGAATCTAAATGTGCTGAAGAATTGGATTTCTAGCTTTTGGTCATTCGAGGTACATGCATTTTGCATTAAACATTATATACTTTTAAACTGGATTTAATGTGATTTATAGTTCAGTGACCAAAGCGGCTTTTAATCTCCACCATCAGAAATGTCACATGGTGTCATATTGAACTTATTTTGGAGGATTCCATTACCGTATTCAAGACTGAACTTTTTGATTTCATCATATACTCATTGTCACGCTGTGCTGCATGCAAAAAAGAAGCCACAATATCAATACATATAAATATATGTATTTGTATTACTCAAGTGTATGTATAATACCAATATATTTGAAGCACTTCATTTGCATTCACATACTGCCATGCTGCTCAGTCATCATCTACATGCTGTATGGAAAAATCATCACGTGAAAGTCAGTTGATTGCCCGCGATGAACCAGTGAAACTGCCATCCACAGAATCAGCACACAAGTCAAGCACTGCCTCCCCGACTGCAGCACAGGTTAACTGAGTCCCTCTGTTGAGTCAAAATCACTTTACACAGGGAAATGAGTTTCCACTTTCTGTGGATGTGTTTGCTGTAATCAAAGGCAGTGCAGTTCCCATAAAAAGGAGCGAGCGTATGTTTCACCTAATCACTGTTTCTCTCCAACTGGCTTAGTGAATAATTGGACCACTGTTTACAGTTTATTTGGCCCGTCTCGAGTGTGGATTATACGACCTCCACAGCTGTATACTCAGAAATATGGATCTATAGATTGAGACCAAGAATAATAATCACGGAGCATAAAATTCCAGTTGGCTCTAGCATACAAGAATGTAAAGTTCATTATTGTAAACAGTTTTTGGCCTAAACACATTAACCCACATTCAAAACGAACACACATCCATGTGTATACTATATTCCAACCATCATAAACATAAACATGGCACGCTAACCATAATCAGCATATTACACATTCTAATCAAGCCAAATTAGTTTTAAAGGAATAATTTTAATTTGCCAAAAATTGTCTCACCCTCAAGTCATCCAAGATGTAGGTACGTTTTTTAACAGATTTGGATAAATTTAGCATTCCGTCACTTGCTCATCAAAGGATTCTCTGCAGTGAATGGGTTCCATCAGAATGAGAGTCCAAACAGCTGATAAAAACATCACAATAATCCACAAGTAATCCACACATCTCCAGTCCATCAGTTAATGTACTGTAAAGCGCAAAGCGGCTTTTTTGCAAAACAAATCCAACATTAAAATGTTTTAACTTTTTAAACCGTAACTTTAGGACAAAATCTATAATCAATAATAACGCTTCCTCCAATGATAAAGCCCATCCCCTGTTGTCCTCTTACATACAAATGCACAGACATACTTGTACACTGCTTGTAAACAGGGCTTGATCTGTGCATATTTCTCTCCTGATTCAGACAAGATGGCTGTTTCACTGTAGAAAGCAATATTATGGATTACTTACTGGTATTTTGCTCAGAAATAACATTAGAAATGTCTTAGTGGTGGATTTGTTTATTACAAACTCACAGCTTTTTGCTTCACAAACAGGCCATCTAAGGGAGAATTCCGAGATCTTAATACATTGTCAACCAAATGGCTTTTATTATTCTGTTAAGTGTACACATTTAATAACAGATGATTTCCATTTTTCCATTTCTTTATTGATTCCACACACAAGCCTTTTTTTGGCGAGGACGTCTTTTGTAAACAACAAGCATCTAATGGAATAACGATGGTGCAATTAAGAGTGTGAGAAAGCAAAGAGCAGAAAGAGCATGAGAAAGAAATGTGTGTCGACGAGCGTGAATTTTCCCTGTGCATGATGGGTAGTTTCATGAGACAGCACGTCTGGAGCACAAGTTCAAAGTTCTACATGATAGACCAAGTGGGGCAAAAGGAGTGGATGGCATAACGTAATGGCCTAGATAATTCCTCCCATCCATCATGGTCTGTCGCTCTACTGCAGTAATGGAAGGCTGGTGTATGGTAGTTGGGAGCAATATCACTTAAACGTCTACATATGCTTCTGGGCCTCCAGCGATACGCTAGATTTCATCATTTATAGCAAAAACACTGATGTTGGGCAGGTCAGTTACACATTCAACATGCATGTCACTTCTTATAGTAAACAAGACAAGGTAGCATTCTTAAAGCAACAGTTGACTCAGAAATGAAGTAAAACTATCATTAAGCCATTGTAAAACATTTTTTCAAATTTGAAAGCAATATTTTTGGATTGGGGACTCCTTAATTAAAGATTTGTTTATTACAAACTTGTTTATATCAGCTGTTTGGACTCCCATTCTGATGGCACCCATTCACTGCAGAGGATCCATTGGTGAGCAAAGGATGTAATACTAGATTTCTCCAAATCTTTTCTGATGAAACAACAAAACTTAGTTAAGTGTCAATCAGCATAATTACTTATAAATACAATGTAACAAGAACAAAGAAATACAAAAATGTGAGCCAGATGTTTAGTACAACTACTGAATTTGTTTATGTTGCAGTAAATGTCTAAAACTGTAGAACTTGTGTAGCCTAGCTCTAACCCTAAACATATACATCATAGTGGGAAGTTCACTGAAAAATAAACATCCGACAATCACAAATATAAACCATCAACGGTACAAAGCATCCATGCTAATGAACTGCACTGAAATAATAAAATCCTTTTGTTTAGAACAGCTGAAATTCATTATGAGTCACTTATTTACATTATTTCTGTCAAAGTCTTTGCCATTTTAAAATTAAATATGACTTTGGCATTCCGTGTACAAGAATAATGACGTTTAAATGTTACACAACAAACACAAGTGCTTTAATATCCACTTGATTTAAACATTCAGATTAAAAAGCACTTGCAGTTGAGATGTGTTAGAACTTTCCTGAATAACTGTAGCAACGGCATTCATCGAACAACAGTTTTACTGTATCTGATTCATGGTTTGTATAGTCTAAATCTCTCTTAATCATTCACTCTGTGTGTTAGTTAAGGGATTTGTGACGGTTGGAAGACAAGATTTCATACTTGTACACACACATATAGATTTATTATTATGTTTAGCTTCAATCTGAAAAGGCACTTCATTTTTTTTCAGCTAAAGTTAAATATAATTACCACAGACTAACTCAAACCATAATCCTAGCACTCAAAGTAATCCTAGCACTTTTTTTTTTCCAAAACCGTGGTACAGCAATACAAGACATAATCAAAACTATAAGGGCTCTTGCAGAGTTGCAATTTAAAGAACACATCAAATGTAAAACTGTAAATAAATAACAAATAAATGTAGATTATAACATGTTCTATGGAGCTTCATCATGCAGTCCAGCTCAGAATCTCTGGGTGTCTGACGCAAACATTAGGTAAACCACATTAAAAGCCTTACCTCACTCTTCATGTTTACAGGACCATGAGGGTTTGAATGATTTTTCTCTGTAAACAGCATAAATTTTCCCCAAAGAAAAAGGACAATGGCTGGGGAAATCTCATGGACATCTCATAAAATACAACCACAACAGCATAAATATTGCAGAATGAACAGAATGGGCTACATACCACAGTAAACCAATGATTGTTGAGTGGTGAGAGAGTATTCATTGTAAAACATAAAAAAAAATGTGACCATGGACCACAAAACCAGTCTTAAGTCGCTGGGGTATATTTTTAGCAATAGCCAAAAAAACATGGTATGGGTCAAAATTATCGATTTTTCTTTTATGCCAAAAAACATTAGGATATTAAGTAAAGATCATGTTTCATTAAGCCATTTTGTCAATTTCCTACCGTAAATGTCAAAACTTAATTTTTGATTAGTAACATGCATTGTTAAGAATTCATTTGGACAACTTTAAAGGTTGATTTTCAAATAGCTGTATCTCAGACAAATGTTGTCTGATCCTAATAAATCATACATCAACGGAAAGTTTATTTATTCAGCTTTCAGATGATGCATAATTCTCAATTTAAAAAAATTGACACTTAAGACTGGTTTTCAAAATGAAATACTAACAAAATGTGTAATAAAGCTATATGTAGAGAGGATGTGCATTACTGTGGTTTTCCTGTAGGGTTTTATTCAGAATATCCAGGGATGGACAAATAAATATCCGTAGCTTCTATGCTAAAAAAAGTCCAAAGCAAATAATATCTCACTATATTTGCCACTTATCACATTATAATGATTATGTAGATTATGACATTTCAATAAAATAAAATAAAATAAAATAAAATAAAAAAGGCAGTCGTTGCCTGGAAAAAAAGTTTTTATTTATGATTATATTTATTTGTCCATTTACATGTACAAATGGGGGGATTGTGTATAAAAAGTGTTATAATTCCTAAGCTTTTCATGTATATATATACTTTTTTTAAAGGCTTCAAGTCATAGTACATTCTATTCACAATTCATTCACAATAATAATAATAATAATTATTATTATTCAGTTTTCATTATATTAAAGCTTTCCAGATGCTGTAGTATTACTCTTCATTGTAAAAATGAAGAGTATGATAGACTTATATGGTTGGAGTATGATAGACTTTTAATGTTCTCATCTTCATATAAGCCCTGCAGTTCTACTGATCTATGAACATCTCAATCTGTGGAATGCACAAGTAAGCCAAACTCCGTAGCCTTTACGATCATTCTGTCTTTCATCATCTTACATTCTAACATCTAGTCCAACAATTCCTTTCACATTTCGTGTGACCTACTGATTGTCTGTGAGTGTTGAAGGCCTTTAACCCTGTTTTATAAAGTGCGGTGTTAAAAAAATAGACTATGAAACTGTTTTCCTACTCTGTGCCAGCAAACACTAGTCATTAGAGCCGATAGGGTTTTTTTTTTTATTCTTTACTGGAGCTCTGCCAGTTTGGCTACAGAAACCACAGCAATTAATGCCCTGGTGATGTAATCTGTAGGGAGCCTCTCCCTGTTGGCTGGTGTTAAATCACAGATAGCGTGGTGATGCTGTGGTTTGGCCCTGAACCTCTGTGGGCCTTGTGTACTCCCTGTACATAATCCACACACACAAGTTTTCTCACACACAAACACTCACACAAGACTAGGCCTTTGCAGCAAAAAATGTGTAATGCTTAAACTTCTGTAATACTCCACAGAGTCTCGGATTATGGAGATTTGTGCTGATGGAACTGTGAGTTGCAGCTGCTGAGAGGAAGAGATGAATGGATGGAAAGAAAAGCATAGTAATTTGCATTTAGACATTTGGATATTTCAGAATTTGTATGAATAGGTGAAAACAAATATATAAATATACAGCTGAAGTCGAAAGTTTTCATAAACCTTGCAGAATCTGCAAAATGTTAATTATAATTTTACTAAAATGAGAGGGATCATACAAAATGCATGTTCTTGTTTATTTAGTACTGACCTGTATAAGATATTTCACATAAAAAAAAAATGTTGAAGGACAACTGAGTGACTCATATGCAACTATTACAGAAGGTTAAAATGCTCACTGATGCTCCAGAAGGAAAAGAACATGCAATAAGAGCAGGGGGTGAAAACTTTTTGAATTTGAAGATCAGGGCAAATTTAACTTCTGTTGTCTTCTGGGACACATGTAATCTTCTGTAGCATCTGAAGGACAGTACTGAAAAAACAATTAAAAATTTCACCCCGGTTTTCACCCCGATCTCTCAAGATCATTATTCAGGTCAGTGTGCTAAATTAACAATAACATGCATTTTTGTATGATCCCTCTTATTTTGGTAAAATAATTAACATGGCAGATTCAGGTGTATGCAAAATTTTGACTTCAACTGTATAAAAAACTGATAAAATAGCACTGCTTAAAAGAAGACTTACCGGTAATTTTAATTATCACAAAAAGTGAATTAACCCATAATTCTGGTTTACAACAACACTATTTCAATGGAAGCAAATGGCACCAATCTTCAAACTTGACTCACTGTCTCAGTAGTACAGCCACAACAAATAAGTTAGCATTATTTTAGCACAAAACATATTTATATCAAGTTTAACAAGTTTTTTTTACCATTGATGAAAAACTGGTGAGAACAACTTTTCAGCTCAAATAACATCTCTGTTACGTATGGTAACCTTCGTAAGGAGAGAACAGATACGCCATGTTGGTGACCGACGAATTGGGATATCGTTTAGATAGACTAATCTACTTTGAGTGTAAACTAGATGAGCCAATGCACATTGGCATGCAATTATTGCATCCAGCTGCCACTAATCACAGCGTGAGTAAAATAAGGCAATGCAGGTGCAATGCATACCAGGTTTTCACTGAGGAGCCAAGCCGGTGACCCGGCAGCTCAGCAGTGGTACAGCAACTGTGGCGATGGGACGTGACGTCTCCGTTTCCTCCTTCAGGGAACGAGGGTTACCATACATAACAGAGACGTTCCCTTTCAGTTGGTCACTCTCGATGTCACGTCAGTGACCGAAGAATTGGGATCCCTACCAAGGCACCATGGGTGCTGCACCTTCCAGTGCCCTGTGCGATAACACTGGGAAAACGTACCCATTCCACTGGGTACAGGGACACTGCAGAAGCCTCATCCTTCCTGGAGGAGTTTTCGGAAGCAAAAACACATATAGCATCTGTTTAGGTGTATATGGAGAAAGTGGAGGTGATTATAACCCACTGTGGAAGGCAGAAGTCGGCTGGGGAAACATGGGCTCTAAGGCTATACCGTGGACTATGCACATATGAGTACCACTTAGGTCGCAATATGGGACCCAGCCTTATGGTTCTAATGGATTTATCGTGAAGGACTGGCGCCGGACATTCCTCCACGTCTGGCTGCCAAGGGTGCTTTTTTTTTCTCAACACCTGGCGAACTGAATCACATATCAGCTGATGGTCCGTATAAGCCAACGAGATGGGCTGGCTAGCGCTGACCAGGCACCCAGAAGCCGCGCAAGGGGGACCAACTGAACCACAGCCATACCCACAGTGGGGCAGCGAAGTGGAACACAGGGACCCAACTCGAGCGGCTTGTGAGTGGGCCGGAGAGGGGTGTGAGTGTGGGGTGCAAGGCTCACCTGTTTCCACAGGTTGGCAGAGGTTGCGTGAGTAGGGCCTTTATTGACGCCAGGTTTGTTGGGGGCCTGGGCAGGCTGGTCATTCTGGCTCCACGATGCTACTTAGCTGGAGGATGCTGTGGATGAGGCACAGGAAGCGGGGGTGAACGTGGGGGCCCGCCCTCGGCGACGAGCAGGGTGGAGGCAGCAGCTGCCCACCAGGGCAGAATGTGTCAGATCGCCTCAGTGGGAACATGACTCATCCATGAAGGCAACCTCAGCATGTCTGATGCCCAGACATATGAGGCAGCGATCGTGACCATCACCCAGTGCAAGGTGACGACCGCACCCAGAAACGCACGGGTGAAAGAGCATTCTTATAAGGATGATCCATCGGCTTTATAAAGATACACCCCTGGAGCTCTTTTAAAGAAATTTGCTCTTTAGGAAATGCTCTTTTAGTGCTGAGGCAGACAGGGGAGATGGCCTCTTACAACACGACAGGGGGTAATGCAGCCTGAAGTGAGCAACCCACTCGACTCTGGAATGACCACCGCTGAAGCGCCGTCTCGCCAACATAGGAAGCTCCCGAGAGCGTGCTGAACTTGTAGTTCACAACTGGTATACAGTTGAGCAGAACAATACTGTCACTTGGCTCCAAAGCAAAACGCTGGTATGCATTGCACCTGCTGCCTTATTATACTCACAGGGCTCTAGACTTGACTCTTGTAGTTTGGCTTTCTTGATCTTTGGCCTTGGCTAAACCAGCTGGCCACCCTCTCTCCAGCATCAAAATCTTCCAGACTTGGCCCCTCTACACTGATTCTCATCTGATCTTCCACTGTGTCTGAATGAAAGGATGCTCTAGTGTCTGACTCATACTACTGTTTCAGCTATTAAAATAGTTCAGTTTTGTGTGTAATAGCAAAGTGATTATATTTCATTATAAGTTCATTTAGAAAAATGTTTGGAGCATTTTTTGTTTGTTTAATATAAGTTTTAATTTTTTTTTTTTTTTTTTTAAGTAACGACCAAGCTGCCAGCAGCAGACAGTGAGCCTATGTTTGATCAATTAAGCCTTCTCAAACCATCACGACTTGCCTAAAATAAAATCTATAGATATAAAACAGTTCAAGCATATAACAATGTTTAAACGTTAGACCCAGATAAATGTGCTCTTGCATTTCTTTTCAGTTGATACACTGTCATTTTTGCTCATAAGAGTAATACATCATTCGTAACTGCAAAGGGTCTAATTTTATTTGTGTGCACTCACAATATCAACAAAACATTGCTCTTTCTGCCATGTCATCTTTAACAGGAGTATAAAAATTAACCGAAACTGCCTCACAGACATGATAATCATATCTACAAAAAGCTTTAAATGACTACTTAGCAAGAACAAAAAACTCTTTCATTATAATCATAATCCATAAAGATGCACTTCTTTCTAAAGGTAAAGATTGCAAGTCAGGATCGACAACTTCATCCTTGCGACAGACTCAGAAAACATTAGTTTATTAGTAAATAATTAAAATATCTCCTTCCTATTTCCCCCTGTCACATTTATTGTAATTACTTTTTTTTCCATCACTAATCGATGGATGTCTAAAATATAAAAGTAAGGAGAAGTCTAAAATACGCTGGAGGCCCGGCCCACGTCTGAACATGAAGCCTGGCTCGAGGGGCGTAAAGAAGGTTGGGGGCCGTCGTGCTCTGGCTGAAATGCAGGGCTCTAGTGTCTGTTGTTGAACCACAGGGAGACTTTCAGCATCACAGAGACTCCCCGGAATTAATGCATGTACTTTTATGAAGTTATAAGCTTAAAAATGTATTTATTTATTTTATATCTTCCAAAAAAAAAATGGCCCCATTCATTTCAATTGTAAGTGACTCAACATTATGCCAGAAATGTTTTAGTTGATGGTATCTGTAAGTGTTTTAGCAATATTGACAGAATCAACTATTTTATTTATTTTATTTTTTTTTCATTCAATAATGTTAATGTTATAGTCAGGTATATTCTGTAAACCCCACCGTAAGAAAACAAAATGTAGAAAAACAGAAAAGGTACTGGTAATTTTCTGCCAGGATTTTATATGTTTAAGGGATATATCATCCAAAAATTAAAATACATACCCTCAAACACAGTTAATGTTACCATTGACTTTCATAAAGTTTTTTTTGTTTGTTTTCTTCCATACTATGGATTTCAATGGAGACTAGCAAATGTTGAACCCTATATTACTGACTTTCTTAGAGTGCACAATAAAGAAGAAATTTCTGTTTCATGTTTACTTAAACGTATTAAATTACAATCTTTACCACAAATATACCATAACTGTCCTTTTCTGCCACATTGCTATTAGTTCATTTAAACATGATCATTAATCAAAAGCTTTTGGTTGCTGGCCAGACTCACTGGCATAATTACAGAATGAATGCCTAATGAAAACTTCACTGTATTAACATTTACAGTCGCTCTATTTACACTGCATCAATAAGACACACTGGGCCGCCTCATGTGCGGCTGACCGTCCTTGTGTGTCTGTGTGTGTTCTATGCTAATATTGACTCTGTCAGTTTGCTGTGAGCTCTGCTAATGGACTCTTCACATTGCAATGTAAGCCACATGGATGGAGAGGAAATGCTTGGATGGCAGTCCTCCACATGGCCTTCATTTCTTCATGAATATGGCGCCCTCTCTATTTAGGTGATCCTAGTTATTTCTTTGGTCTGCAATGCCAAAATTTCACTTGTCATGACTTGTCAAATCTGATGCATGCATCAAGCAGATTTCATATCATCGCCCAAACATCCATCCAGTCATCCAATTATTCTTTCAACCATCCATCCTCCAAAATAAGATAAGATACAGGTTTGAAATGACATGAGGGTGATTAATGTATGTTGGAACTTCATTTTTTGGTGAAATATCCCTCAGACTCTGAGACTAGATTAAAAACTGAAAATGTGTGACATCTGCAACATCCGAACCTTTTTTCCACTGTGCGTTTGTGCGTGTTTGTTACTGGAGAGGTCATGGCAGAATTAAAGACAGTCTAGACAGGAGGACATCATCCCCATCTCAGGGGCATTGTGTCAGACTGACACTGTCAGCTAGCCTCTTTTTGACACAGACAGTATGTAAAAGTGTGCAACACTGAACTAGACGTGCCCTGTGTAATCCTGCATGAAGAAACATGGTCCGTTCGGCACTGCAGGATTTCAGGAGTGAGTTAAGATCATATCATAGCCATGGAGAATTTCCAGAGGCACAACAATGGAACAGGAAAGCCTGCCACAGCTTACTTTTTCTCACATAGACTCACTCTAGAGAGCAAACTCAAATCCGCCTCTGGATCCATCCAATAACCCATAAACAGCGTTTTATGTTACTCTGAGACTGACACTTTTATGGGTTTTATTGAGGGCCTCTGTTCTACAATAATGCTGTAACTGAATCACAAAACAATAAATACAGACAGAGTGAGACGTTTGGCTGATCCTCTCGGGGGAATTCACTAAGAACAACATGCAGTTGTTGTTTGTGTCGTTTTACGTCTAGTTCTCTAAAGATCATATGCCACGTTATGGTGCAAATATGTTTACAGACTCTGTGCTGTATGGAATCCCATTTTCAAGAAAAAAATAAAAAGAAATCATGCTATAGTAAATCATAATTATGATAATTATAATACAATTATGAGATAATGAGGCAATTATGGGTGAGTTTTGAGGTTAAAAGGCTGAATTATGAAGTAAATTTTGAATTTTCAAAGAAATCAATACTTTTTAAATCAACATTTTTAAATTATGGGTGTGTCAAAATTGCACAGTTGAAATCATCTCCTAAAAATTCAAAATTATGAGATAGTCATAATTATAAGATTTTACATTTTGATATCGTTAATAATGTTACACAATTTAGAGTTTTTGTCTCAATTTCAGCTTATCCTACTTTTCATCTTTATCTCATAATTGTTAATAGTATCTCCTAATTTGACTTTTTAATCTTGCAATTATGACTTTTGTGTGATAATTACGATTACCAAAGCATAGGTTTTGTCTTGTGTGGCACAAAAAAAGGGCTTTTATGGTGCTGAGCACCGTTCCAGATCCTGCAGGTCGATTCAGATTGCAATATCTGACTTTTTTTTTATTTTTTTATCAGTTCTAAAAGTGAGATTTTCTACAGTATGTCTGCATACGTGGTTCTGTTGCTTTTCTCCATCATCTGATCATCATTTGCTGAACAACTGTTGGCATGATTAACAGAAAATGTAAACAAGCATTAAAATTCCTTTCTGCTTTTTATGGGCAGCAAAAGAGCTGAATTAACTGTGCCAGCCAAATACTCCAATTTGGATAAAAATAGAAAAGAAAAAGAAAAAAGGTGTTTGTGTAGAGACAACAACAACCAAATGTAAATACAAAATATGAATTCAAGTATGTTGCAAAAACATACTTACATACTCAAAAACAAAGTAGGCTATGTTGCAACAACATGATTTTGTGTTGAAAAACTGTGTGCAAAGATGACGCAACTGTTTAGTGAATATGCTCTTTGTTTTTTTACCTCTTCTTGCTCAGATGCATCCAGGGCTTGGGATATTTCCTCATCAATACCTCTTGGAATATTATATGCACTTTTTCCATTACAACACTCGTCATTGTAATAGCCACTGTATTTACTACATTTCCAGGGATTGGCATGTACAATGTATCTGTACAGTTTCTCTCTGCGTCCCACCCTTTATGTAATTTCCAGTGACAAAATACAAGATACAACAGTCAAAACATTTTCCCATAAAAAGGGAGTACAAACATGGAATGTAGTCCCTTGCACATTTCTCCAGTTTGTAAAGAAACCACAAACTTTTGAGCAAAATGGAAAATGAAGTGTTTGTTAGTTAAACGAATTTGAGATGACTGGAATTTGTAATGCTTTCTAACACATACAAATATCCCAAAAAGATGTAGAGGTTTGCTGCCAAACTCTGCTCAGAGATGGTTTGGACAGTGGTGTTTGGCTGTGGCTTAGTGGTTAAGCCCCAGATTAAGCATGCTAGGTTATAAGTTAGAACCCCAGAAGGGGTAATTGATGAGTTACCACCATTAAGCCCTAAGTCAAGGCTCTTTACCCAAAGTTGATCAGGGGAATGCTCCTCATTGTGTAAAAAAACAACAACAACAAAAAACACAATTCTCTTTGAGTTCAAGCGTCTGATAAATGAATCAAAGTGAACGTAAACAGACCTGTATTTCACCAATATAATATAACCAATTTGGTCTCTAGCATTCAGTTCCGACGGGCAGTCCTTTTCCTTGCCAAGATTGGAAAAAGTAAACATTTCACATCCTAGACAGCAATGCAGACCTCTGAGACGTCAAGACAAGGCACGGTGGAGGAAGTGGAGAAGGATGCTGGACATCCATTCTCTTTCCATCAGGTTACCAGCGACGCAAAATGACACTGAAACTAAGTTTAATTTCCTATTTAAACAAAAAAAGCAACAGTGACACATTGTACTGTCCTGTTATTTTTAAATGTGTGGATGAGTGTTTTGTTCCTGTGTTTACAGTGAGATCGACGCTAGATGAACGTTTGCACTCTGAAAAGGAAGTGGATCTCTGATAGCATCAGAGTCTGTGGCTCACATGGCATGAGAGGAGAAAGATGTGTCTCCTGCATTTCTTCAGAGGAAGAGAGATGCAGTACAGTACAAATTGATTAATAAATAAACACACACACACACACACAATATAGAGAGAGTAATGAACAGAGCCCTAGAATAATGAATATCGCATTGTACATATTATAGCGGCCAATTGCAGTACCCATAACAGCCACATGGCGGATCAATACATTGAAAACGTTTACAGCCAAAACTCACTTATACTGAGAGCTTGCCATTCCTCATCCATCTTATATTCCTTAAAATATAGTCATGTCGTCCAACTGTCACCTGGAAAAAAAAGTGAATGATAAAAACACAATTAGGCATCCAAATATTTGCATTATTTGTAAGCAGTAGAAACACAGCAGTGAAACTGTTTATGAGAAAACAGAGAAAGCTGTAATTTGACCTGAAGCTGTTTTGACTGAGAAACTGTTTTTGTTTTGTTTCTCAGTGAGCTCAGTAGAGAAAAAGAAAAAGACAAGCCTTAATTTGTTTTAAAATCTGCACTCAAGAGTTTCAGTATGTTGTCTTTGAACAATGATGTTTCTGAAGTATTACTGGGGGAGATTATGACGGATGCCAAAGACACAAATGTGAAACATATGCAACATGTGAATCTGGTTATATGTAAATTATGTGTGTGTTTGTTTGCTGAACGTCATTACTCTATGACACTATGGGAAATTCACAAGCTTCTTACCAAAGGCGTTATATAACAGCAAGCCACAAAGAAATGACAATCCAATTTTGAGACTGAAAACACTTTAAATCCTGCACACATAAGCATCTAAGATGAATTGAGTTTGTATAATAAAAAAATAAAATAAAATAAAAAAAATAAAATAAAAAACGAAACTGCATGCAAGATGTAAAACTTTCAGCATTGACTTATGACTTTTTGTTTCAATGGAGCAAACAGAAAAATGTTTATCAGAATGTTCATGCTGCTATTCTCCATACAATGAAAGCATATAGAGAATGTCGACTATAAAAGTACACTCTTAGGAAAAATGGTTCTTTGGCTTGTAACAATAGCAGAATAAAATAGAACCCGGTTTTATAAAGTTCCATAAAGAACCATGCTTTGAAAGTGCCATTTAAGAACTTAATGGTGTTATGAATGACCATTTTCATAAACGTTGTCCATCTAATTGATGTGCTATAGCAGGTCTCCAAAGAGAATTCTGAGAACACATTGTTCTTTCAAGTCAGATCTTTTCAGTGAACTGTTTACATCAGTCACAAATGATTCATTCTTAAATCAGAGTGATCCAGTTTCCAAATTCAACTAATTGAATCAGCAAAACCAACCACTATAGTAAAAACTTTCAGTGAACAATGACATGAATTTTACTTCATAAAACTTTGAATAGAGTACATAGCAAGCTGTTATGGTCTTATTATACGGTACTCTTATGGCCCTGTCTACATTAAACATATGAAATTAGTCAATGATAAATAATCACAGAATATTAATTTTTGAGTGAACTATCACTTTAATAAAATCAGTGGTGTAAAAAAAATTCCTTGAACTCAAACTACTGTGTAAAAGTTGCATTGCCATCACTGGGAAAGCAACTTTCACTTACAAGGAAGCCCTCCATGAGTAATCTTGAGATAAAGAGGAAATTACTGCATCTGTACAAGTGTATCTGTTCACTTGAATTAAGACGTGTTCCTGGAAGGTTATATTGAGTTTGTCTGCTGTCTTCATGCAGCCCAGGTGTGTCGGTCTCTGTCTTTGGACAAGCTTCTAATAGCACCAATGTAGTCCAAATCGTTCAATGATCAGTGTGCTTGTGTCCTTATATGAACACAGTGGAAAAACAGTGGATCGACAAATTAACAGACAATGAGAAAGGGACAGATAGAAAAATTGTGTGCCAGACTAGCCTGTGGTTAGCAACACTCTGAGAGCACTCTCTCTACCTCTGAATCAACAGAAGTCAACTGTGACATGTGCTTGGAGTCTCCGAGCCAGAGAATGCGAACTGCCCGCCAATGAAAAGTGTGTATTCCTCACTGTGGAATGAATCAGACAGAATATCATTAGAGATCAGCAAAAATTCAACAAATCTCTTAATCTGATCTTTTGCTGACATTCATCACACTGTATTTGTCTAGTCGATCTAACGTTTCAGTCGATGACAGCTGCGTCCTTCAGTGTGACATGCTCAGAAAGTTTAGAAACAGAGATAAAGTAGGCAATATAAAAAATAAATATTATATAAAATATAATAATAATATAAAAAAAAGCTTATATAATTATTATCCATGCAGTTTTTTTGCGACCTTACACGCTTCTCAAAAAATAAAATAAAAAAAGAATTAAAGGAACACTTTTTGAGGAGTATAGCACCAAGTCAGTTAAACTCCTGTGATATTGATCTGGTCAGTTAAGTAGCAGAGGGGATTGATAATCAGTTTCAGCTGCTTTGGTGTTAATGAAATTAACAACAGGTGCACTAGATGGGCAACAATGAGACGACCCCCAAAACAGGAATGGTTTTAGGCTCGTGATTCGCTAGGGCGCCACGTGGGACTGGAGGAAGGACGGAGTAGGAAATGATGGAGGTAGAGGGTGCGGGTGTGAGTGGAAGTAAGCGGAAGAAAAAGAAATCATTGGAAATATCAGATGATTATACTGAGGTAAAAGATAGGGAAAAAGTAAAAGAGTTTAATGTGTTTATCACACTGGTGCAGGAGGGAGTGACTTTTGATGGATGGAGTCCAATACAACTTTCGAAAGCTATACATAAGGAAATAGGGGATGTAAATAGTGTGAAAAAATTAAGGAATGGATCATTATTGGTAAAGTGTAAGGATGAGGTGCAACAAAAGAAGGCAGTAAGGGCAAATGCATTAAATGGACAGAAAGTAAAAGGGGAGAAAGTTCAAAGCCGAATCAGAGGAGTAATAACAGGAATCCCTGAGAAGGAATCAATGGAAGGAATGTGTACAAATATAAAGAATGTAAAGGTGAGTGAGGCAAAAAGATTAAAAACAAAAAGAGATGGTGTAGTATGTGATAGTCTCTCAGTACTGCTAACCTTTGAAGAAGAAAGACTTCCAGAGAATGTTTTTATAGGGTACATGAGCTACGATGTTAGGATGTACATACCACCCCCTTTGAGGTGTTTCAACTGCCAACGATATGGGCATGTGGCAGCAGCATGTAAAGGAAAAATAAGATGCAGTAAATGTGGCGGTGAACACAAATATGATGAATGTGAGGAAGGGGGAAGGAAAAAATGTTGCAATTGTGGTGGAGAGCACAGTGCTGCATATGGAGGGTGTGAAGTGTACAAGCGAATGCAAGAAGTTCAGAAGGTTAAAGTGAATCAGGAAATCACGTATGCTGAAGCAGCCAGAAGAGTACCAAAGATACCACAAAATGCAGTGAACAAGAGTAAAGGCAATGACGGATGTGTAAAGTGTAACAGGATTCAGGAAGAAACATTGATAGTGAGCAAAATAGGCTTTGTGCTTTTCATGGCAGAAATCATTAACTGCACAGCCCAGACGACTAGCAGGACTGAAAGGATTAAGATTATAGTAAAAACTGCTGAGAAGTATTTGGATGTAAAAGGGTTACAGTGGGAAAATATTAGAGAAACCCTTGAGGAAACTCAACAATCTCAGTCATGGGCTGGATCCTCTTAATGGTGTTGATAATACTCCAATGGAATGCCAGGAGCTTAATTGCGAATGGCCAGGAGTTTAAGAAGTATGTGGAAGATGTTAAGGAAAAACCCAATGTTATATGTGTCCAAGAAACGTGGTTAATTCCCAGGCTAGATTTTATCATAAAAGGGTATAATGCAGTAAGAAGGGATAGAGAGAATGGGAAAGGTGGAGGGATCATGACTTTTATACAGAAAGGGCTGCAGTACAAGGAAATTAAGAAAGGAGAGGAATTGGAATATGTCACTGTGGAAGTGTGGGCAAAAGAGGGTAATATTAAAATTATAAATTTTTACAACCCATGTAATCAGTTAAAAAGCAGCCAGCTTGAGGAAATTTGGAAAGATTTGGAGGGCAGAGTTATTTGGTGTGGGGATTTTAATGCACATAGCACTTTATGGGGTGATAAAGATGATGTAAATGGGAATGTGTTGGAAGAATTTATAGAAGAGAAGGAACTAGTATGTCTTAATGATGGAACTTGGACAAGGATAGATGTATCTAGGGGAAAAGAGTCAGCAATAGATTTAACCTTGGGCACAAGAAATGTGGCAGACAAATGTGAATGGGAGGTGTTAAGAGGAAATACAGTGGGTAGCGATCACTACCCTATAAAGGTACACATAGGTGTGGAGATGGAGAAAGAGAAAGAAGTGAAAGTAGAGAAGTGGTTTGTGGAGAAAGCTGATTGGAATAAGTTTGAAGAGCTAAGTGAGGAATGGCTATCATGTATTGATGGTAGTGAAAGTATTGAAGTGTTAACTAGAGAAATAAGGTCAAGCATTATAGCAGCAGCAGATGCCACTATTCCAAAATCCAAACCCAAACGCTTGAATAAAATAGTGCCATGGTAACATTATGCCAAATCTTATAAAAACAGACCAGACAGGGTTTATTCGACAGAGGCAGACCCAGGACAGTATTAGACGGACTCTGCATGTCATACAACACATCCAAAATAATAACATAGAAGCAATGTTGATAGGATTGGACGCAGAGAAAGCTTTTGACTCCGTGAGGTGGTCATTTCTTTATCAAGTTTTAGCTAAGTTTGGTTTTCATGAAACCATTATAAAGGCAACCCAATCAATTTACAATAAACCAACAGCTAGGATTAAAACAAATGGCAGCTTGTCAAAGCCATTTACATTAGAAAGATCCTGCAGACAGGGGTGTCCTCTCTCCCCAACCTTATTTGCTCTGTTTATAGAACCTCTCGCCCAGTGTATAAGACAAGATGATCTAATTAAAGGAATAAATATGCAAGGAGGGGACCAAAAACTATCTTTATTTGCAGATGATATCTTGATTTATTTAGGCCAGCCAAAGGAATCGATACAGAGGCTGATGTCAACACTTGAAGAATTTGGGCTATTCTCAGGATATAAATTAAATATTCAAAAAACTCAGGTTTTGACTTTCAACTTTGAACCTCCTAGAGAATTACAAAACAAATATAATCTTAAATGGGGCCAGAATTCTATTAAATATCTTGGGGTAATTTTATGTAGAGACACTACAACACTATTCAAACTTAACTATGAACCATTAAATTCAAAAATTAAGTCAGATCTATCAAGATGGAGTCTTATCCCTTCTCTAGGGCTAACAAACAGAATTGAATCAGTAAAGATTGGCATATTGCCACGTCTCTTGTACCTTTTCCAAACCCTCCCTATTGAAGTTAATAAACAACAATTTGCTGAATGGGATAAAATAATATCTCGCTTTATATGGCAGGGGAAAAAGCCAAGGATAAAATACAACACGTTACAAATCACAAAAGATGGGGGAGGCCTGGCACTGCCATGTCTAAGAGATTATTATTACGCTGCTCAGTTAAGACCCCTTGTATGCCTATGTAACCCAACTTTTACAGCAAGGTGGAAAGACATAGAGGAGGCTACCACAAATGGCCCCCCAATACAAGCCATGGTAGCAGATAAGAGATTACTCCCTCACCTGACAAATAAAGATAATCCATGGATAAAACTAACTTTTAATATCTGGCATCAAGTTTGTAAAAATAATAAACTAACCAAGGAAGTTGCGATGTTAAGATGGTGTGCCTATGACACAGATTTTACACCCAATAAACATGATAAAAGATTCAGAGAATGGACAGAGAAAGGCCTCACCTCTTACTTCACATTTACACATAAAGGACAACTAATAGACTTTCAAACTCTCAAGGGAAAACATGGCCTAGTAAATCGGGACTTCTATCGGTATTTGCAAATGAGAAATAGATATGAGGAAATTACAAGGAGAATCACAGACAGAAGGGACAACATCATTCTGAATATATTTCGGTTAGCTTATAATGTGAATACCATTACAAAAATCATATCAAGGCTGTACCAAGGTCTCCAAGCAAGCAAACCAATAAACACGCAATACGTCAAAAGGAAATGGGAAAAGGAAATTGGCACAGCAATAGATGAGAATGACTGGGAAGTAATGTGTAAAATACAGTGGAAGACAACTTGTTCGTTAACTTGGAGAGAATTTGGATGGAAAAACATAATGAGATTTTTTATTACCCCCGCCCAGAAATCTCACCAAAACATAGGAACAGGGTGCTGGAGACTGTGTGGCGTCAATGACGCTAATCATTATCATATATTCTGGGCCTGCCCAAAGGCTGTACCCTTTTGGCAAGAGGTACATAGATGCTTGGAGAATATTTTTCAAATTAATATTCCTTTTGATTTCTTACATATGTACCTAGGTATGGAAACCCCAAATCTGACTTTGGCAGCAGATAAGTACCTGCTTAGGATTCTTTTACTGTCAGCCAGGAAGGCAGTGACAAGAAAATGGCTTCAACCAGACCTACCAGGTTCTGATGAATGGTACAACATTATAAACCAAATATATATAATGGAGAGACTCACTATGACCTTAAGATTAGAAAAGGAGAAATTTATAGGTTTATGGTCTAAGTGGATTGCATATATAAGTGCAATAAGACTGGATCTTGTCTGAGGTCTGAGCAGCGTGGGCAGACGACACAGGGTTGGGAAGGGGGTGGTCAACAGGAGAGAGAGGATTGAAATAAACTGTAGTTCGGTTAGGTAGTCTGTTTGTAGTTTTGTGTAAATGAAACAAAACCTTATCCACTTGCACCTTTTGTATATAGTTTTTTTTTCTTTTTTTTTTTTTTACGTTTTGGTTTACATGTAATCACAAAAAGGTCAATATATATATATATGTGAGGCAATTATAATCTTTTGTTTTCGAACCAAATGTCTCATTTGGAAAAGTGCATAACTAATAATATAAGTATAATTCACTTTTTTTTTTTTTTTTTTGCCTCCAATGTAAACTGTGAAATGTGAAAGATCCTTATAATAAAAAGAAAGTGAAAAAAAAAAAAAAAATAGTGCCATGGTGGTCAAGAGAGTGCAAGGAAGCTGTTAAAGAAAGAAATAAGGCATTTAGATTACTTAAGAGGACACACAATTTCCAACATTTGATAGAATACAAGAGAACGCAAGCAATGGTAAGACAAAATGTCAGGAAAGCAAAAAGGGAGTACTGGAGGACGTTTTGTGACTCTTTAGGACGAACTACTCCAATAGAGAAGGTTTGGGGGATGATTAGGAAAATGAAAGGAAACGGTAGGGAATATGGATATCCTGTGATAATTGATGGAGATGGCAGTATAACTTCTAGTAAGGAGAAAGCAGAAGTTATAGGAAAAACACTAGCTAAAGTACACAGTTCAGAAAACCTTAGTTATGAAGAGAGAAAAGGGAGAGAAGAAACTGTGTCTAAATATCAAAGGGTGTTTGAGAATGGGAATGGGGAAAATGATAGTTTGAATGAGAAATTCACAAAAGGAGAATTGAATAGAGCACTGAAGAAGTTAGGAAAGTCAGCCCCAGGAAAAGACACTATATGCTACTCAATGTTAGAGAATCTGAGTGATAGTGGTAAGGATGTCTTGTTGAAGTTGTATAATAAGATATGGATGGAGGGAGTTATCCCTAAAGAGTGGAAGGAATCTATCATTGTACCAATTAAGAAGCCAGGGAAAGACCCTCATAGTCCAAGCAGTTATAGACCTATAGCATTGACATCGCAGATGGGTAAGACAATGGAGAAAATGATAAATGATAGGCTGATGTATTGGGTGGAGTCAAAAGGATTGTTGCAATGTTACCAGAGTGGTTTTAGAAGGGGAAGGGGTACTATGGATCCAGTGGTATGCCTGGAGGAAGCCATTAGAAAGGCCCAAGTGAATAAAGAGACTGTAGTGGCAGTGTTTTTTGACATCGAGAAAGCCTATGACATGATGTGGACAGAAGGACTATTAATTAAATTAAATCAGATGGGAGTTAGGGGAAGGATGTATCAGTGGGTCAGAGACTTCTTATCTGAAAGAACAGTGAGAGTTAAAATTGATGGGGAAATAAGTGAGAGTTTTAGAGTAGAAAATGGAACCCCTCAAGGAAGCATTGTGAGTCCTTTATTATTTGTAATTATGATAGACCAGATATTTAAAGACTTGCATGGCCTAGATGGAGTAGCGTTATTTGCGGATGATGGTGCAATGTGGAAGAAGGGAAGGAACATTGAGTTTATTGTGCGTAAGATGCAAGATGCTGTGAATGTAGTTCAGCAATGGGGAGTGAAATGGGGATTTAGAATCTCAATAGAGAAGACAAAGGTTATGTTCTTTACAAGGAAAAACATTTGCAGAGAATTAAAAATAATGGTGTCAGGTAAAGAGTTGGAGAGGGTTGAGATCTTTAAATATCTGGGAGTCTGGTTTGATAAGAGGTTAACATGGGCATGTCACATCCAAAAGATGGTAGAAAAATGTAAAAGGATACTAAATGTCATGAGGTGTCTATGCGGGATAGATTGGGGTGCTACAAGGTCAGCATTGAAAACCATCTATACAGGTCTAATGAGATCAGTGTTTGACTACGGCTGTATAGCATATGGATCAGCCTCCAAGACAAGCTTGAGCAAACTTGATGGTATGCAAAATCAAGCAATGAGGATAATTAGTGGTGCAATAAAAACTTCTGCAGTAGCTGCAATTCAAGTAGAGGTGGGTGAGATGCCACTGCATTTGAGGAGGGACCAGCTAGCACTGGTATACTGGGCAAACATCAGGGGTCATAAAGAGAACCACATGTCTCAGACAGTATTAAGAGAATGTCAGGAAAAAGAAAGTATGAAAGTTAAAAGTTATGGGTGGGTTATAAAAGATAAGGTGAATAACCTTATTGGGTCACTGAACATCAGCCCTACAGTGGCATATCCAGTAGTGCCTCCTTGGATGTTGGAAGAATTGAGGGTTGATTTAGGACTGTTGGAGGAAAGAAAGAAAGATGGAGTGGATAAGTATGGGGTAAGAAATTATATAACAGGAAAATACAAAGAGTGTGTAAAGGTTGTTACAGATGCGTCTAAAAATATTGAAAAGAGAGTAGGGGTAGCTTAGGTAATCCCTGAGATGGGAATAGCAAAGGCAAAAAGGATAAATGATGACCTATCAGTGTATACTGCTGAACTGGTTGACATATGGTTAGCACTTGTGTGGATAGAGTCTAACAATTGTCTGCAGGCAGTGATTGCCTCTGATTCAAATTCAGCAATGTTTAGTGTTCAGAATTATCGGTCTGATTCAAGGGAAGATATTTTAATCGAAATTTTACAGCTGGCAAGTGGAATACAAGCATCAGGAAGGAGGGTGACATTCTTATGGGTTCCAGCCCATATAGGAGTAGAGGGTAACGAACTGGCCGATGAGCATGCAAAGAGAGCTACAGACAAAAGCAATATAGATGTAGATGTAAAGTACAGTAAAACAGAAATAAAAAGTATAGTAAAGGCGAAAACGATTAAAAAGTGGCAGCATATTTGGGATAATGGGTACACAGGAAGACATCTTTATAGGATACAAGGGAAAGTGGGAAAAGACACACAAATAACCAGATCAAGACAGGAAGAAATTATACTAACAAGGATGAGGTTGGGTCATACAAAGTTGAATAGTACAATGTTCTTAATAAAAAAGCATGGAGATGGAAATTGTGAGTATTGCCAGAACAATATACCTGAAACAGTAGAGCATGTAATAATGCACTGTCATAAATACAATGAGGCAAGGCAGAGGCTTGTTAATGAGTTGAAAACAAAGAAAATGTCGTTAGAAATTAAAACACTATTGAAAAGAAGCTCAAGGGAAAATTTTGATTTATTACTTCTTTTTTTGAAAAGTACAGGCCTGTTAAAAAGGATATAAGTGTTTTTTTTTTTTTTTTTTTTTTTTTTTATTATTATTATATTAGTTTAACGTGCTGGTATATTTAGTTTGGGAATAGTTAGTAACTCCCGTGCCTACTTCAGTCCAGTGGTGGCGGTAATGCACAAGAAATAGTTGCAAACCGCCAATCAAAAAGAAGAAGAAGAAGAAGAAGAAGAAGGAATGGTTTTACATGTGGAGGCCAGTAACACATTTTTCTCTACGCACAGGATGTCCAAAGCCAGAAGATTTGCTGTGTCTCCCAGCACAGTCCATGTAGGAGATTCCAGGAGACAGACAGTTACTCTACAAGAGCTGGACAGGGCTGTAGAAGGTCCTTAACCCATCAACAGGACCAGTATCTGCTCCTTTGTGCAAGGAGGAACAAGATGAGCACTGCCAGAACCCTGCAAAATGACCTCCAGCAGGCCAATGTTAAGGAATGTCTCTGACCAAACAATCAGAAACAGACTTCATGAGGGTGGCCTGAGGGCCTGAGGGCCTGATGTCCTCTATTATTGGGCCCTCTGCTCACTAACCAGCACTGTGGAGCTTGATTGGCATTTGCCATTGAACACCAGAATTGGCAGGTCTGCCACTGGTGCCCTGTGTTTTTTACAGATGAGAGCAGGTTCACCCTGAGCACGTGACAGCTTCTGCAGAACACTAAACAACACATCTGAAAGAATCTTGGGAACCAGACAATATTGGAGTCCATTGACTTCTCGTGGACAAAAGACATTTCTCAAAATTCTTCTTTTGTGTTTGGAATGACATGAGGGTGAGTAAATGATGACAGAAGAACAATAACTAAGTATTTACATACTGTAAACTACAAAAAGGGATACATATTTATACATTATACATTTTATCCTCAAATTAATGCTTTTACGTACTCTGTGTGTCATGTGGAATATCTATGGATATAGTCTATGGAAGCCCACTTCTGCAGCACAAGTTATTCATAATTTATAACATAAAATGTAGAAAGTATAAGATACAAAGTTGTAATTATGACAATAAATATTACCCCAAAAGCACTTCTCACAATTTTAACATCAATTTTGACTATTAGGACACTTCAAATTATGACTTACTATCTTATAGTTTTGACTTTTTGTTATAATTTTGACTTTTGTGGCATAATTTGGGCTTTTTTGTCAAAATATAATCTTACAGACTCAGTATTAAGGATGAAAAGATTGACAGATCCGCAAAGTTAACGATGTGACGCATTGATCAAATTAAAAAACTGTGAACTGGATACAAGTTGGCATTTGTATCGCTATGCATTGTTTCTAACATATTTGCATCACTAAAGAAATATTTATTTATACATAATTATTAGTAGATGCACTATATTTTTATAATTAAGAAACTGGCCAATAATTTGTGACCAATATTTTACAGTAGATTGATTTGTAAAGCATATCATCGGTAGCAGCTTCAGATGTATAATGTATCGTATCAATGGCAATATGCACGAGATGGGCATCGCATTGGCCTCAGTTATGGAGATGCACATGATTTACTAAAGTATTACTTTTTTCCCTTATTTGGAGGTAATGAGCTCAAATCAACGTAAACTTACATTGTATGTGGTATCACGGTCTTATTTTTGTTCGATAAGCTCACATTATATATATGGTAAAGAGGAAACAAACAATTGAGTCACTAAAGTGTTTTTAGTGTAAGAGAAATGAGAATATTACAGATGTGGTGATTAACTTTCTTTTATACAGTTAATGACTACAAATGTCTTTCCCGGCATTTGAAATTCCAAAATGAGTTTAGTGGAAACATCAAGTCAGGTTAGCCAAAACATCTGCGGTTTAGAAGTATAATCATGAGTCAATGAATCACTGCACTTACATAACACAGGTGCTCCTTTCTTCTCTAAGCAAAAACTAGCTTGAGACTCAACAACAGCTGATGTCAGCACTATATTCACCATATATTTAAAAATATTCTACCCTTGATCCAATACATGTTTCAATCTGTGAAGTGTAGTATAATACAAAATATTCGTAACAAATATTTAAGAATATATTTTTAACGAAACTCTCTCACACACCAAGTTCTGGCTTTACACAGCTAAAAAACAACGGCTCTAATGAGAACCCAGGCTGTTCTTTCATAGTTGACCTCTATCTGTGAATCATTAAAATAACTTCCAGAGTTATCATTCAGCTTCCCTAAAGGACAGCTGTGAAAATGTAGACTTAGATGAGGCACATCTCAAAAAACCCCTTACCTACAGTGACATCTGGTCAAGTAATACTGTAGAACTGCTTTTCATTTGTGCAGATTTGACAACTTTTTGAAATACAAAAAAAAAGAAAATGGGTCAAAATACTAGCAAATACTTCTAAAATGTATTTCAGTCTGGAACAGAACTTTAAGTTTGTTCGAAAGCAGCAAAACTAATATTTGACTCATGAAAATCTCACAAAATTAAACAAATGATGTTTCTGAGCTATGAAAGGGGTTTGCAGATCACCAAAAGAGCAAAGGTTGAAGGGGTAGTTCGTCCAAAAATGAAAATTCTGTCATCATTTACTCAATCTCAAGCTGTTCCAATCCTGTTTGATTTTTTTTTTCTTCTGTTGAACACAAAAGACGATATTTTGAAGAATGTTGGTAACCTAACAGATAACAATAGCAACTGACTTCTGCAGTATTTTTCCCCCGCAGAATGAAAGTCAATGGGGATCATCAGCTGTTTGTTTCCCAACATTATTTTAAATATCTCCTTTTATGTTTAAAAGAAGAAAGAAACTCAAAGGTTTGAAGCAACTTGAGGGTGAGTAAATGATGACATTTTTACTTTTTGGGTGACAGCCAGGACATCAATCCAAAAAAATCACGGGACATTAAACATGTCTCTACAAGACTAGACTGTTCCGCATTGCAAAGATCATACCTGACTCAAGGCTAACATTTACAACCTAAATGGACCTCAAATTTCAGATGATAAACTACCATTGAGATTAAATGTAAATCCAAACAGACAGCTTTCTCCGGGAATCACAGACCAAGTCTAAACAGACTTTTCAAAATGAAAGTCATGAACGGTATCATCATAACACCCAAACAGGTGACAATATAAAATGCAGCACCGCCAGCAGGATTTAAAAAGAGGTTAAACTTTGTTGTGGGATATTCTGGGTAAATCTTTTCCGGCGCTTTCCGTTTTATTGACTTATCTGAGGGCTCATCCTCCCACACACTTCCAGCGAGTCAGGATGAGCTCAGTGCATGAAATCAGTCTGCGTCTGAGGCGTTATGAAATTACTGACTGGAAATCATGTATTCTGGAATCATTTATAGATGAGACGACATGCATGACACATTTCATTTTGATATCTTTTGTGGGGCACAGTCAAAACGTCTACTATACGTGAAGTAGAGATGACTCTTAATGAATCAAATAAAATGATAACAAAGACATTTGTCAAATGGCAAACCCAACTTCAAAATTGATAATATTTGTAATAATTTATAATAGATTCATTTCAAACAACGAAAGTAATGACCATTGAAAAATTAGCTTTGCCATCACAAGAAAAAAAAAGATTTTACAATATACTATATAACACAGAAAACAGTTTTTTTTTTATTATTATAACTATATTTCATATTCCTGTGTTACCTTGTTTTTGACTTAAAACTAAAAATGCAGCCATGGTGATATATCTTATAGGACTATGTCATTTAAACTCTGTCATTCTCTCCTCACATTCAAGTAAAACATAAGGTTATCAGTTAAATACTGTGACATGAGGCTGACATGGAAGGGTGGTCTAGATATCTCCCGCATTGTACTCCTTAGTCTCTGAAGATGACAAATGATCTTTTTGTGTAAGTGATTGCCCGTTCTTTACTTATTTTTCAGCCACATTTCCCTTTGAAAAAACCCTCTCCAGATTCTACAAACAGATCCTGATATTTTTCCAGATGGACAGAAGGTTGACATTTTACATAAATCACAGTAATTAGACTGGAATTTTCCATAGATATTTGCCATGGATGAAAAAAAAAAGACTGAGCGAGTGAGTGAGTGAAAGAGAGAGAGAGAGAGAGAGAGAGAGAGAGAGAGAGAGAGAGAGAGGGAAATAATCTCATGATGCACAGTTGGGTAGGGCAGTGGGGCCAACCAATCTTTCAAATAAAAATGATTGATGAATTTCCGATGGCTTCAAGAAGGTTGTTCGACCACACTCGGGAACACAGCACATTCATAAACTCTCTGACAAGAGTTGTTAAAAACAAAGACTATAATTTGTAAAAACACCCATGAAAAGTCTACTAGTTAAACAATAAAAGACTCACACAAAGCCAAATATGATGTCACAAAAGAAACCCAAATGTTTTCACAGCCAAAAGATGGTTTGTTCAGTTTCTTTTTCTAATGCCCTCACCATCCATGGTCCTTTACTACATCCAGGCACACTGTTGCCTCCACAAACAGGACCCCTAAAGAGCACTTACCCTCAAGACTTCAAAGATGCAGGGGACGGCAGGACCCCTAGGAGGGTTCTAACCAGCGTTTAATGTGGACGTACCCCTGCCCTGACTAGGGATGTAACGATATTGACGATATCGCGCTATCGCGGTGGTAAACGTGTCTCGATATCGTCGTAGTTGGGTTACAATATTAAAAGGACAGGTGTCCGTCAAAAAGCAAGAGGAATAAACACAGTCCTGTGGAACAAATCATTGTTAACTACATAGACCATGATCCTTTGCGCTGCATCGTCACAACAACCGTTGTTAAGCCAATAGGATTGCACGCTGTCCACACAAGCTCACAGCAAGCCAACATGGCCGACAGCGATACTTGTAAGGATGAAAAAAACAAAACCAAAGTTGAGATTGTGCCTGCCCCTGCAGCTTTTAAATCAGATGTCTGGAAACATTTTGGTTTCGCCGTGTCAAAAAACGCAAATTCTCTCACAAAGAAAGTCCTGTCCGGTCAAAAAACCCTGAAGGAGGCATTTTCAACAACTATGCCACACAACAGCGCAAGGGCTCAAGAAATCACGAGGTACATCGCGGAATACATAGCGTGTGATTTACGTCCCTTTTCTGCAGTAAATCTTTTGATCTTTCTAAAGAAAAACTTGAACATTAGCTAAAGGATAGTTCAGTGTTTTTCAGAAGGCTTTTTGCCAGACTATTTAAGCATTTTTTTACTGTTTTTTTTTCTTCTCCCTTGCAATGTAGATATTTTGATCTTTCTGATGAAAAACGTGACCATAAGCTAAATGATAGGTCAGTGTTTTTTAAAAAGCTTTTTGACTGACTATTTTATTTAAATTTAAGTTATGTTCCTAAATACCAGTTTTAAAAGGCTGCTTTTATTTGCCTTGCACATTTAAACCTGACTTAACTTGATCTTTGTTTGCACTTAAAGGGAATTCCCTATTGTTTACAATTGTTCTAGTTGCTCCTTAACTTTGAACATTGCACAAAAGCATCAGTTATGCAACCAAATATTACTATACAGAATATTGATGTTCCTGACTACAACTTGCACTTTAAAAGCACTATGTGATCAGCTTTTATGTTGTCATGGATCCATAAATACAACAATAAATTGCCTGTTGACTGGCAAAAGCAGAATAAATGTCAGCATTTTTTCGCTATTATCATCACAAACACTATCGTGAGCTATTTAACAATACCGTGAGCTTTTCCACAATATCGCAATAAATATCGTACCGTGAGGTCAATATCGAAATTGTATTGTACCTTGAGATTTTGATATCGTTACATCCCTACTGACAACCCCTCCCCCTTCCTCTCTCACATTAATCACCTGGCATGTTCTCATCCATCACTCCTGCAGGTCTATCCACAGATGTCTGGCCACTGATCTGTTTTGCAGTTATTGTCTTTGCAACATTTCACATAGGAGAGAAAAAAAAACTGGTTTGTATTTTTTTGCTTGTAAGCAGTTCTTGCATATTTCTCTCCTGTTTCAGAAAAGGAAGCTATAATTTAGCTGGAAGCAACAATTTAAAGATTTGAAGAAAATGTTTGATGATGGATTTGTTCAATACAAACACACTGCTTTCCACTTCACAAGACTTTAACTGATGTACTGGAATGGTGTGGATTACTTGTAGATTATTCTATTGTTTTTTATCAGATGGTTGGACTCTCATTCTGACGGCACCCATTCACTGCAGAGGATCTATTGGTGAACAAGTGATATAATGCTACATTACTCCAAAACTGTTCATATGAAGAAACAAACTCAAAAACAAACAAACAAACAAATAAATAATCCCAGTCCATAAAGGGGCCAAACGGTACTTTGATGGATTATATACACAGGTGAGATGACATAAGGCAGTCTCTCTGGACTATGAACTCTTTCTTCTCCATCTCAACTAGCTCTATTCACAGCTGTGAGTTTGCTGTCAGTCACGTGTCTCTTCAGGACGCAGAGAGACAGTCCAGACTCATCTCTATTCCTCTAGGGCTGGATCTGGGAACCAAAACCTCAGTCACAGAGATAAATGTTTCAGAGAAGTGGGATTATCAGAGCCTCTTTCTGTGTCTCTGGGTTTGAGCTGCAAATGTCTCAGCCAGAGTAAATAGACCACACTTGCTCCCCTGGTATTTACAGCGCCTGGACAGCACACACAAAAAAAAAATCCCCATGGCCACAGTCCTCCAGCAAAACAACTCTGACTTAGCCTGAGCGTCTGGATGCGGCATAGCAAGCATCTGGATGCAAACCAAAGGAAGGAGGAGATGGCCATAGGTGAAGTGAATAAGAAAATGTTCTGACTCAGGTTTCCATAATCCAAACAGCATTTGCCCTGAAATCCTGTGATCCAAAGACATCATCAAGCAGTGATAATACACATCTGGTCTTTATACAGTGTGTGCATTAAGTGCTTGGATCCATGATAATGAAATCCAGAGAAATTTTATATTATATATATATATATATATATATATATATATATATTTATATATATATATTTATATACAGTACAGACCAAAAGTTTGGACACACCTTCTCATTCAAAGAGTTTTCTTTATTTTCATGACTATGAAAATTGTAGAGTCCCACTGAAGGCATCAAGGGCTATTTGAGCAAGAAGGAGAGTGATGGGGTGCTGCGCCAGATGACCTGGCCTCCACAGTCACCGGACTTTTTTTTTTTAAAGCAATGAAGCAATTTAGTTGAAAATTATTATATATACATATATTATAGATTATATAGATTATTATTGTTGTTGTTGTTGTATTACATAATTCATTTATTTATTCAATAATAATTAACAACAATAAATAATAATAATAATAAATAAAAAAAATTCTGCACATTGGTTAAGTGAAGTGACATTCAGCCAAGTATGGTGATAACCATACTCAGAATTCGTGCTCTGCGTTTAAACCATCCAAAGTGCACACACACACACACACACACACACGCGGAGCAGTGGGCAGCCATTTATGCTGCGGCGCCCGGGGAGCAGTTGGGGGTTCAGTGCCTTGCTCAAGGGCACCTCAGTCGTGGTATTGCCGGCCCGAGACTCGAACTCACAACCTTAGGATTAGGAGTCAAACTCTCTAACCACTAGGCCACAACTTCCCCCACAAATGAATCACGTTCATAAGCAATGAAGCAATTTAGTCATAATAAATAAACCAGATAAATAAACAAAATACACCATTACTTATGTATTATTATTATTATTATTTAAAAGAAGAAGATGACGAAGAAAAAGGAAGTTGAAGGTCAAAAAAAAGTTTTCTTTTTTTCCTGCTAGTGGGTTAGCCTACATCAACATAAACAATGAAGGTATTTTTAAACCAATATTTTTTCAATATTATTATTGTTGTTGTAAAAATTATTAATAAAAGATTATTAACTAAAATCAGGACTGTATTACTGTATTGCATTTTTTGTACTTTGTGCCACCAAATAATATCAAAATAAAAAAGTAGTTATAAAGTAGGTGTATCAGGGCTCCATACAAAAAAATCGAGTAAGGAGCCATTGGCTCCTATAAGAAAAAAACTTAGGTGCCAAATGATTTTTTTAGGTGCCACAGAATAAACACGTTTTATGCGTTTTATTTAAATTATTTATTTTACATTTTAATCATACTGACGTGTTTATGTCTCATCTTTTCTTGTCTTTATCAGCATTTTAATCCATCTTGTAGATGACCTGGGAATGAAGGTTCACTTAAAGTGGGAGCTAAATGTCTTTTCCAACTTGAAACATAGTCATGCGTTGTTTATTACACAAAATCTGTACCAATATCATGGACCATAAGCATCACTTGGCCCCTGAGTATAGTTTGGGGTCCTCCTCAATGCATCCTGTAAATGTTGTCATACTCTCTTAAAAATAAAGGTGCTTCATGATACCATAGAAGAACCTTTTTTCCTGTCTAAATGGTTTCATAAAGAACCTTTAACATTTGAAGACAATAACAGATTATGAAAAGGTCAGAAAGAGATTGTTCTTCAAAGAGCCTTTGACTGAATGGTTCTTTGTGGAACCAAAATTGTTCTGTGAAGAACCTTTTAAGCTCCTTTATTTTTAAGAGTCCATGTCTTTCACACTTTCAGTCTGTTTTTCTTAATTAGTAAAATTAAATTTTATAGGAGTTGAATCATGTAACAGGTTAAGAAAAAAATATTAAATTTCAATAGCTCATAATAGCAAAATGCTCCTCTTTATAGTTATTTTTCTAGCTGACTGATGAGCTTATGGACACCGAAAAGTTACTGAGGTTAATATTACGTTGCAATGTTTACAAGCTTTACACGTTTTCCGCAGTTTGAAAGTGTTTTACTGTAGAATCTCTTATAAAATATCCTACCTTTTGATGTTAATTCATGTTCATTATGTACTCTAGTAGTAAAGAGCGAGGTATGATAGGTTCACGTGCTGCTTGAACTGAGGCGCTCGTTTTTTTCCAGGCGCGCCCGCACCGCATCGAGTTAAAAACATCTCAACTTTTCAGAATCCCGCAAGTGCACCGCAGGTCATGTGAAAAGAAGCAATCAATCAGCTTCAACCTTTCCAGTACCAACGTTGAAAGCTCAGCCAAGATGAAGGAACAGCTGATCATAGCTGTATATGGATAGCCATTTTTAAATAAATTTAGTAGCAGAGCTACTGCAAGCGATTTTTAGTGCTGCAAATTCATTTATCCTTTGCTGAAATTTACGTGTCTTCATGGAGAGAGCACGTCATGGTTGCAAGAGCCCGAGGGCTTTTGGAAAAAAAATCAGAAAGCGGCGCGCCTAGCGTTTTCCACGCGTTTTTAGGAGCGATATGTGAACGGCCCCTTAAAGAGCACCAAAACTGTATTTATTGTTTGAATTTTGTTATGATTTGGAATAATTTTAAAGCTGATACTTTGTAAATTAAAAAGTAACAAAGCACAAAGCTTTTTGCGATTACTGGACGGCAAGTGCACTTCAAATAATGAAGTTCATGCATTAACAGAACACAGCATGGACTAAGATCTTGTTAAGAAGAAGCCTTATGATTATAAACGAGAACTGTTAACGATATTGCCAATATCCACACAGATGACAGCTTTACCTGTTGTCGTTGGTTCAAGTTATGAACGAAATAGATGCTGTTTTTCTGCACTTACTCTTCAAGTCTCCATCATTTCTCTCTCTCGCGCGCGTTTATCAAGCTACAGGTAGTCCAAAATGCAGCAGCTAGAGTCCTTACGAGGTCAAGAAAATATGATCATATTACCCCAATTTTACAGTCTCTGCACTGGCTACCTATTAAGTTCCGAATCAGTTACAAATTATCATTACTTACCTATAAGGCCCTAAATGGTCTAGCTCCTGCGTACCTAACTAGCCTTCTACCACGCTACAATCCATCACGCACCCTAAGGTCACAAAACGCTGGACTTTTGGTAGTTCCTAGGATAGCAAAGTCCACTAAAGGAGGTAGAGCTTTCTCACATTTGGCTCCCAAACTCTGGAATAGCCTTCCTGATAATGTTCGGGGTTCAGACACACTCTCTCTGTTTAAATCTAGATTAAAAACACATCTCTTTCGCCAAGCATATGAAAAATGTATCTTTTAAATTGTGAGTGTAGTTGCATCTGATCAAATGTGCATTTTTATTCTTTAGCTTGTGTTAAACTAATTTTACTTTGTTGGAACATCAGCTATGCTAATGATGTCTCTATTTTGTTTCTATGTTTTGCCACGGGATGTAACTAGGATTTACACAAGCTCCAGTCTGGATCCAGAACACCTGAGAAGAGATGATGCTGACCCTCAGAGGACCCCAGATGATGCTAACCCTGAATCAACAACAGAACTAAATAATTATTGCTACATGTGTGACTGCATCATATGATAACTATTAATTAATAATATTGATAGTCCATCATCTAGCTGACTACGTCTTGTATTATTATTATTTTTTTTTATTTTTTCTAAAATCCTGTCAAACGTGCACAAACTACTAGCTACTACTAAATATTGTAGAAACATAATTTTCTGTAAAGTTGCTTTGTAACGATTTGTATTGTAAAAAACGCTATACAAATAAACTTGAATTGAATTGAATTGAATCAGGTGTGTGTCAGTACTGCTGCGCGGCAGATGAGGACTGTTTAAAACTCTTTTTCCCACTAAAACTTCGATGCGCATTCTCTCAATGCGCGAACATAACAAAAGATGTGAATGCAAAACAATCAGGAAAAAAGGCATTACATTCAATTTTTTAAGAGATAGCATGTAAATACACAGGCCTAGTCGCCAGTGGCGACCTCAGCAAAAACTTCACTCGCATTTTAATATTTATGGTCGCAAATGCGACCGTTTTAGTCGCAGTTTGGAGCCCTGTGTATATAAGTCATTACATGCAAGAACTGTTGTGGATACATACAAACAAACAAATTAATTAATTAATAGTCACTGAACTGTTCTAGACTGAGATGAAAATGTCTTTCTGTAATAGGACACAACAGTGTAAAAAGAATGAGGAACAAATGCTGGCATCTTAATTGGTGTTACCCTATAGCCTGCCAGCCTGCTGCTCACTCATGCCAACTTAAACCAAACCTACTGACCGACTTCACATTTTCAGCATCTGACAAAGTACAGCAGCTCCATTTCGCCACCTCTTTCACTCTGTTACTATTACAAATTTTCCATTAATCTCCCTTGTCTTTCCGTTCACACTTTCTCTCAGTAAAGTCCTGCCTTTCCTCACTCCTTCCCACAATCCCTCTCTCCGTCTGTCTGAGGCCTCCTGGTGGTATGTGTGAAATGTGAATTAGCAGACGGACTCTACCAGTCCTGCTGAGCTCAAAGAAAAACCCAGACAGACGAAAGCAGGGGGAAAACGATCCCTCCCGTCTGTCTCCCTCACTTTCTCTCTCTATTAGATATAACCTAGATCCCCCCCACCTGCTGAGGCCACCATATTTCACCTATTTAACTGTGCATCCATGCCTCTAGAAAAACACTCCACTGGTTTCTATCATCTCTTATTGTTTCCTTTAACCTATGTTCTGACCTGCCTGTCAGTGGAAAAATACCCTGCTGTAGCTGTATGCTGAGAAACACTGTTTGGTCAACATTACATGCTTCTGGGATTACTTTCCACACCACACAGAGTCTCCTAAACCACTTCATTTTGTCCCAGTGCTTTGATTTAATGTGTTTCAATACCGTTAAATCCTAGAATTTAATCATTTTAAATGAACAGTTCATCCATCCAAACAGACAAAAACAACTGTCATCATCACATTTACATACAAACCTCACAACTTTCTATCTGATAATTGTTATTTGTTACTTCCCCCCTCAGTTTCAACTAATAATAACTATGACTTTATAGACTACAGTTCAAAAGTTAGGTAATCTGTTTAAAAAAATAATAATTCTAACCATCACTGAATAATGGAAAATGATTTTCACAAAAATTTTAAAGGGGTCATTGTAATGTGGGAGCTGATGAGACATGAGATATGCAAGTTTTTATTGCACAGAGACATGGTCATAACAGGCATGGGTCAAACACTGGCAAATAGGTATATAGAGGTAAAGACACGAGATTAATTCTAGGGTGAGCGTGGGTCTTCGATGAGCGAACAATATCCAAATGGCTAAGCAAGAGGGGTAATCCAGAATCTAGAGCAAAGGGTCAAAACAGGGCAAAACAAGCTCGATGAGCGAACAATATCCAAATGGCTAAGCAAGAGGGGTCAAAACAGGGCAAAACAAGAAAAAGACTAAACTATGAAAACTATAACCTGAAACAAGACTATGAAAACTATAAACTATAAACTGAAACTAGACTATGAAAACGAATACAGAATGGCTTAGAATCGCAGCTTTCACTAGGAGAGGGATATGCAGAACAATACTCGGCAGTGTGTGAGAGGAAGTCCAATGCTTATAAAGCGTGTCTGATGATTGTGCTGAGTGTGTGTGATTGATCTCGGGTGTATGGTGTGATTGTTATCAGATGAATGTGTTTGGTGCAATGGAGCATGGGAAATGTAGTCCAGGGTCTATTGTGTAGTTTGAGAGTCTGTGTTGTGGATGATGACCTCTGGTAGTGAATAAACGGAAGTTCAGTGACCGGATCATGACAGTTCTAAGGACTGTCAGGTACAGTTACAGTTGTATTTCCATGTGAGCCTGCACGGCGCGGCACGATTACAAACCGTTCTCGGCACGGTTAGACTACTGTGCTGTTAGAGTGCGTGACATCATAACTCTGTTGCCTGGCTACCAGTTTCTCCATAGCTGCCTAAGTGGGAGCACGCTATTTGATCAAACAGCCAAGTCGCTTTGGATAAAAGCATCTGCAAAATGACTAAATGTAAATGTAAACGGCTATGCTATGTTCAACATAAAAAATAAAAAAATGTCTGAGACATTGGTCTGTGGAGGAAACATTTGCGCTTATCAATATTATACCGTCGTTGCTTTCTGTTCATTTTTCACATCAGGAGTTGTCTTTTTTTCCGTTATTGCACAAAGAAAATATCAGATAAAAAAAGGAGTCCCAAAAACAGAAATATCTGATCATTGTCCATATTATATTACACTTGCGTTTCCGATGCAATGACTGATGCATTTGTATTGCATTCCAAAGAGCTCCATTGTAAGCACCACAGTGGAAAGTGAAACCGTGCCTGGCCCGGATCAGCACGGAATGAAGCGGTTACGCAAAGAGAACTGTTGGGCATGATAGTGGAAAATCGGCTTATGAATCGGCCATGAATGAACGTCATGAATTCATGATTCAGTTCATCTGGAAGAGAGGATAAAAATGCAGAATACCTCAGCTGTGTAGGAGCACTTTAAATAGAGTGAGGACAAGACAAAGGCAGTGTGCCAGATATGCGATTTGAAACTGGCCTACCACAACAGCACATCAGGTCTGAAAAATCACCCAAGTTCTGTTAAGTAGTACGTACTACGTAGTATATTGTATTGTAAAAATGAGCTACTTTTATCCTCCATGTTAATAAGTAATTTTATACATGATAAAAACATGCCCTTAACTTGCTTCAAAAATACTTGCAAACACGGCAGTCACAAAAAAACGTACAGTAACCCAGCCTAATAATAATTTGTCTATATTAAAAGTATTGCTCTCAACAGACCTGTGTGTTTTGTATCACTTGTGCAATGTCCGTTCTCGGAGCATATAAACCCTGCCCACATGAGGAGCACCGCTTCTGGCTCGAGCTGTTCTGTAGTTTATTAAAAGTTGATTTAATTCTGAACGTGTCACGTGTCAATATTGCATCATGCAACACTGCACTCCCTTGAGTCCAGAGCAACACACCCGCCATGACTAAAGTCAGTTGGATGAACAATTCTCAACATAATAAAAATGCAAACAGACAGACACACAAACACAGATTCCTGCCTCTATTAGAGAGAAGTATATGTTCAGCCCAATAATTGGTGTTGATTCCTACAGAAGCTTCAAAGCTCAAAAATTGGTATTCGGACCAATCCTATTATAAAGACATTTCTGAGGCTATGGGACTCAAATGAACCATGGTCAGAGCCATTATCCACAAAAGGAGAAAACTTGAAACAGTGGTGAACCTTCCCAGGAGTGGATGGCCTACCAAAATTACTCCAAAAGCTTAACAACAAATCATCCAGGAGGTCATAAAAGAACCCAGAACAACATCTAAAGAACTGCAGCAGTGTTTAGTTTCTGATTGAATATGTTTTGAACGAATAGGGTGAATCAATGATTTAATGGAACACTTATAAAGAGAGCAGTTTACTTAATTCCTGAGTGAATCAGCCGTTTGAACAAATTGAATGAACTATTTGTAATGTCTATTTGGTAGTTTCTCATTTAACACAAAAATAGTTTAAAATAATCTTTTTTTATTTTTAACAGCCAAATGTTATTTGCAATTAATTAGATTAAGTAATCAACACAACATGTAATTGTAAGTAATCAACACATCATTGAAAATTTTAATTGACTGATAGCCCTAATATATATGTAAAATGCAGACTTGATGAGAGACTTCTTTCTAAAATGTTTAAAAAAGTAAAGAAAAAATATTAATTACCGTATTTTCCAGACTATAAGTTGCACTTTTTCTTCATAGTTTGGCTGGTCCTGCGACTTATAGTCAGGTGCGACTTATTTATCAAAATTAATTTAACATTGAACCGAGAGAAATTAACCAAGAGAAAACATTACCGTCTACAGCCGTGAGAGGGCGCTCTGTGCTGCTCAGTGCTCCTGTAGTCTACACTGAAAACATAGAGCGCCCTCTCGCAGCTGTAGACTGTAATGTTTTCTCTTGGTTCTTGGTTCTAAATAAATGCAACTTAGAGTCCAGTGTGACTTATATATGTTTTTTTCCTCGACATGACGTATTTTTGAACTGATGCAACTTATACTTAGGTGCGACTTATAGTCAAGTCAAGTCACCTTTATTTATATAGCGCTTTAAACAAAATACATTGCGTCAAAGCATCTGAACAACATTCATTAGGAAAACAGTGTGTCAATAATGCAAAATGATAGTTAAAGGCAGTTCATCATTGAATTCAGTGATGTCATCTCTGTTCAGTTAATAGTGTCTGTGCATTTATTTGCAATCAAGTCAACGATATCGCTGTAGATGAAGTGACCCCAACTAAGCAAGCCAGAGGCGACAGCGGCAAGGAACCGAAACTCCATCGTTGACAGAATGGAGAAAGAAACCTTGGGAGAAACCAGGCTCAGTTGGGGGACCAGTTCTCCTCTGACTAGGGATGTAACGATATTGACGATATCGCGCTATCGCGGTGGTAAACGTGTCTCGATATCGTCGTAGTTGGGTTACAATATTAAAAGGACAGGTGTCCGTCAAAAAGCAAGAGGAATAAACACAGTCCTGTGGAACAAATCATTGTTAACTACATAGACCATGATCCTTTGCGCTGCATCGTCACAACAACCGTTGTTAAGCCAATAGGATTGCACGCTGTCCACACAAGCTCACAGCAAGCCAACATGGCCGACAGCGATACTTGTAAGGATGAAAAAAACAAAACCAAATTTGAGATTGTGCCTGCCCCTGCAGCTTTTAAATCAGATGTCTGGAAACATTTTGGTTTCGCCGTGTCAAAAAACGCAAATTCTCTCACAAAGAAAGTCCTGTCCGGTCAAAAAACCCTGAAGGAGGCATTTTCAACAACTATGCCACACAACAGCGCAAGGGCTCAAGAAATCACGAGGTACATCGCGGAATACATAGCGTGTGATTTACGTCCCTTTTCTGCAGTAAATCTTTTGATCTTTCTAAAGAAAAACTTGAACATTAGCTAAAGGATAGTTCAGTGTTTTTCAGAAGGCTTTTTGCCAGACTATTTAAGCATTTTTTTACTGTTTTTTTTTCTTCTCCCTTGCAATGTAGATATTTTGATCTTTCTGATGAAAAACGTGACCATAAGCTAAATGATAGGTCAGTGTTTTTTAAAAAGCTTTTTGACTGACTATTTTATTTAAATTTAAGTTATGTTCCTAAATACCAGTTTTAAAAGGCTGCTTTTATTTGCCTTGCACATTTAAACCTGACTTAACTTGATCTTTGTTTGCACTTAAAGGGAATTCCCTATTGTTTACAATTGTTCTAGTTGCTCCTTAACTTTGAACATTGCACAGAAGCATCAGTTATGCAACCAAATATTACTATACAGAATATTGATGTTCCTGACTACAACTTGCACTTTAAAAGCACTATGTGATCAGCGTTTTATGTTGTCATGGATCCATAAATACAACAATAAATTGCCTGTTGACTGGCAAAAGCAGAATAAATGTCAGCATTTTTTCGCTATTATCATCACAAACACTATCATGAGCTATTTAACAATACCGTGAGCTTTTCCACAATATCGCAATAAATATCGTACCGTGAGGTCAATATCGAAATTGTATTGTACCGTGAGATTTTGATATCGTTACATCCCTACCTCTGACCAGACGAAACCAGTAGTTCAATTCCAGGCTGCAGCAAAGTCAGATTGTGCAGAAGAATCATCCGTTTCCTGTGGTCTTGTCCTGGTGGTCCTCTGAGACAAGGTCTTTACAGGGGATCTGTATCTAGGGCTCTAGTTGTCCTGGTCTCGGCTGTCTTTCAGGGCAGTAGAGGTCCTTTCTAGGTGCTGATCCACCATCTGGTCTGGATACGTACTGGATCCGGGTGACTGCAGTGACCCTCTGATCTGGATACAGACTGAATCTGGTGGCTACGGTGACCTCGGAATAAGAGAGAAACAGACAAATATTAGCGTAGATGCCATTCTTCTAATGATGTAGCAAGTACATAGGGTGTTATGGGAAGTGTTTCCGGTTTCGGTTTACCTAATTAATGCAGCCTAAAAATCCTTTAACAGATTTGGATATTAAAAGCATATTAGTATGTTATGTGTAAGCCAGGTTAAAGAGATGGGTCTTAAATCTAGATTTAAGCTGCAAGAGTGTGTCTGCCTCCCGAACAATGTTAGGTAGGTTATTCCAGAGTTTAGGCGCCAAATAGGAAAAGGATCTGCCGCCCGCAGTTGATTTTGATATTCTAGGTATTATCAAATTGCCTGAGTTCTGAGAACGTAGCGGACGTAGAGGATTATAATGTAAAAGGAGCTCATTCAAATACTGAGGTGCAGAACCATTCAGGGCTTTATAAGTAATAAGCAATATTTTAAAATCTATACGATGTTTGATAGGGAGCCAGTGCAGTGTTGACAGGACCGGGCTAATATGGTCATACTTCCTGGTTCTAGTAAGAACTCTTGCTGCTGCATTTTGGACTAGCTGTAGTTTGTTTACTAAGCGTGCAGAACAACCACCCAATAAAGCATTACAATAATCTAACCTTGAGGTCATAAATGCATGGATTAACATTTCTGCATTTGACATAGAGAGCATAGGCCGTAATTTAGATATATTTTTGAGATGGAAAAATGCAGTTTTCCATCTCCATGATTTAAACCATGCTAATGCACTTCCATTGATGCCAACAAAGTGTTCAAGTCTATGCAAAAAAATTTTGTGGTCAATTGTGTCAAACGCAGCACTAAGATCCAATAAAACTAATAGAGAGATACACCCACGATCAGATGATAAGAGAAGATCATTTGTAACTCTAAGGAGAGCAGTCTCAGTACTATGATACAGTCTAAATACTGACTGGAAATTCTCACATATACCATTTTTCTCTAAGAAGGAATATAATTGTGAGGATTGTGAGGATCTAGTATCTTGGACAGAAAAGGTAGATTCGAGATTGGTCTATAATTAACTAGTTCTTTGGGGTCAAGTTGTGGTTTTTTGATGAGAGGCTTAATAACAGCCAGTTTGAAGGTTTTGGGGACATATCCTAATGACAATGAGGAATTAATAATAGTCAGAAGAGGATCTATGACTTCTGGAAGCACCTCTTTTAGGAGCTTAGATGGTATAGGGTCTAACATACATGTTGTTGGTTTAGATGATTTAACAAGTTTATACAATTCTTCCTCCCCTATAGTAGAGAATGAGTGGAACTGTTCCTCAGGGGGTCTATAGTGCACTGTCTGATGCGATACTGTAGCTGACGGCTGAATGGTTGCAATTTTATCTCTAATATTATCGATTTTAGAAGTAAAGTAGTTCATAAAGTCATTACTGCTGTGGTGTTGGGAAATGTCAACACTTGTTGAGGCTTTATTTTTTGTTAATTTAGCCACTGTATTGAATAAATACCTGGGGTTATGTTAGTTTTCTTCTAAAAGAGAAGAAAAGTAATCAGATCTAGCAGTTTTTAATGCTTTTCTGTAGGATAGATTACTTTCCCGCCAAGCAATACGAAATACCTCTAGTTTTGTTTTCCTCCAGCTGCGCTCCATTTTTCGGGCTGCTCTCTTTAGGGTGCGAGTATGCTCATTATACCATGGTGTCAAACTGTTTTCCTTAACCTTCCTTAAGCATAAAGGAGCAACTGTATTTAAAGTGCTAGAAAAGAGAGAGTCCATAGTTTCTGTTACATCATCAAGTTGTTCTGAGGTTTTGGATATGCTAAGGAATTTGGATACATCAGGAAGATAACTTAAAAAGCAGTCTTTTGTGTTAGAAGTGATGGTTCTTCCATACTTGTAACAAGAAGTAGAATTTACAATTTTGGCTATATGAAGTTTGCACAGAACTAACTATAACGATCTATAACGAACTATAATGATCTGAGATATCATCACTTGGCTGAATAATTTCAACACTATCAACATCAATTCCATGTGACAGTATTAAATCTAGAGTATGATTTCGACAATGAGTAGGTCCTGAAACATGTTGTCTAACCCCAACAGAGTTCAGAATGTCTATAAATGCTGATCCCAATGCATCTTTTTCATTTTAAACATTTTAAATCCAATTTAAAATTGGATATTAAAATCACCAACTATTAAAATTTTATCTGCAGCCAGAACTAACTCGGATGTAAAATCACCAAACTCTTTAATAAAGTCTGTATGGTGCCCTGGTGGCCTGTATACAGTAGCCAGTACAAACATAACAGGGGATTTATCATTAACATTTGTTTCTTTGGATAATGTTATATGAAGCACCATTAGGCCTAAAAAAAAAAAAAAAGTTTGGTTCTGGTTGGTTGTCAGTTGAGGTCATTGGTCGGTAGGGATTTATTATTATTTTTTTTTTTTTTCTCCAGTGGCAGTTTTACACACACACACACACACGCGCGCACGCTGATTTTAAATGTGTGTACCGATACTTTTACGACAGTGATTCTGTATTCCCGTTTAAAGTCTGTTGTTGCCATAGACACGCAAAACGCACACACACACACAAAAAGCCTTCGCGGGAGTTTGACAGGCGATCTCATAGTAGAATAACATGGAGGATTTGAACTTGAAAAACGGAGTGTACAGACATCTTTTTGTAGTCAAACAACATTCTTTGTTATGTTCATTTATGTGGTTTATTTGATTTTGATGCTATAAATTAACTAGAAGCAAGAGACGATCAGTTAGTTTTAACTGATGATCTAACTTACAGCGATCTGTTCGACACATTCAAGAGCCACAAAACGGTATTTATTGTTTACATTTCTTTAAAAAATGACCACATTTGAAAGGTGAAATAACCAAATGAGACTTTGTTTCATATTAAAAGTAAGCTGGTAATGTTAATGTCCTGTCTGTCAGCATGTTGTCAGTGCCCTCTCTGTTCCGCGATGTATTGTTTACTCCCCCCTCCCCCCGTGTTTCTCTTAATGTTACGATTTCCAAACCTTAAGTTATAGCTCACTTTAGGAATTGACAGTTAAAGGGTTTTGATGCAATACTTAATGGTTTTTAACGGATTACTTAAGTGTAAAACAGCATTTAAAGGAAACTGTAATTTAATTAACGATGTGTGAAAGACCGTTCTTCCCCAGTCTCATAAAATAAATTTGGGTCGCACATAAATTGACAGGGTCGGTCGGAAACCGGAACCGAACAAATTTTTTTTTTAGGCCTTACTTCAAACGAGTTATACTTGAAGCCTGCCCTCTGAGAAATCCTGAAAACGTTATAAATTGAAGCAACACCTCCCCCTTTGCCTTTTAGACGCGGCTCATGTTTATAACAGTAATCTTGGGGGGTGGACTCATTTAAAATAATGTAATCATCAGGTTTTAGCCAGGTTTCTGTCAAACAGAGTACCTCTATAATATGATCAGTGATCATATTATTTACAAAAAGTGTTTTCGTAGAAAGGGATCTGATATTCAATAAGCCAAGCTTTATCATTTGTTTATCCGTATTGCATCTGTTTTTTATTTGTTGAACCTCAATTAAATTGTTAATCTTAACTTGGTTTGGCTTAACAGACACAGTCTCTATAGTGTGATATCTAGGTGAAAGAGTCTCTATGTGCTGAGAATTAACTGTGACGGGAGGCAGCTAGCAGACGGTCGGTTTAGCCAGTCTGTCTGCTTCCTGACCTGGGCCCCAGTTAGTCAAGTATAAACTCTAAGACTATTTGCCATATTTCTAGAGAGAAGAGTGGCGCCACCCCAGGAGGGATGAAGACCATCTCTTTTTAAACAGGTCAGGTCTGCCCCAAAAAGCTCGTCCAATTGTCTATGAAACCTATGTTATTCTGTGGGCACCACTTAGACATCCAGCCATTGAGTGATGACAATCTGCTATGCATTTCATCACCACGGTAAGCAGGGAGGGGACCAGAGCATATTACAGTGTCTGACATCGTGCTTGCAAGTACACACACCTCTTTAATGTTATTTTTAGTGATCTCCGACTGGCGAAGTCGAACATCATTAGCGCCGGCATGAATAACAATCTTACTGTATTTACGTTTAGCATTAGCCAGCACTTTTAAATTTGCCAAGATGTCAGGCGCTCTGGCTCCCGGTAAAGATTTGACTATGGTGGCTGGTGTCTCTATATTCACGTTCCGTACAATAGAATCACCAATAACTAGAGCACTTTCATCAGGTTTCTCAGGGGGTGCATCACTGAGTGGGGAGAACCTGTTTAATGTTTTGATCGGAACAGACGAGCGGTGTTTTGACCCACGACTACGCTGCCTCACTGTCACCCAGTTGCCCTGCTGCAGGGGCTCTGTTGCCGGAACCGAACAATGTACAGGAATCCCTGAGCTAGACGCACCCAAAGCCGTATCTAGAGCCCTAACATTCTTACTGTCCTCAATTAAAGTTTGGATGCATGTCTCTAATTCTGAAATCTTCTCTGTCAGCCTGACTATTTCCCTGCATTTATCACATGTGAATCCCTCATCTGCGACAGAGATAGATAAACTGTACATGTGGCAAGAGGTGCAAATAACAATAGCAGGAGAAGCCATTACTCACCGTGCTTGATGAAATATTCTTACTGCTGTTGTTTGATGAACTTGTGAAAAACTGGAGCAAGGGAGAGGAGAAAAAAAAAAAACAGCGATAGGTTCGAATGAAAACGCTAATGACAAGCTAACGAGTGTTAACGCTTTGCAGGTGTACTGCACTCACGGATATAAAATAAAAGTGAACAATCAAAATTAATCTGATAAGATTGATCGATAACATCAGAAATATGGTGTGAATTAAGTTATATTTTATCACTTTAAAAAACAGAGTGATTATAGTCCGAAAAATACGGTACCCCAGATTTTTAACAGTATTGTAACTCGTAATTGTGACTTAAAGAATGTGAATTTCTCAATTTATTTTTCAATTACTAATTTTAAAACATTATTCCTAATATTAAAAGAGAAACTGAGGCTTTTACTTGAAAAAATTACAGAATGTTGGCAAGTAAACTCAAAATTATAATATGATTGCATATTTATGACCAACTGCAATTATTCTGTGGAAAAAGGTGCCTACATTCATGAGCAAGTAATAATAATTTGGGGATTTCCAACAAGTTTGGCTAAAGTAAATCAAGAAATGTCAAAAACACCACCTGTAGGCTAAACTAAATTTTCCCATCTGAGATCCACTCAACACATACTTCATAATGGTTAAATCAGATGTTCCCTTTTGGTTCAGAAAAGCACACAAAAAAAAACAATAATAATAAAATAACAACCGACAAGAGAAAATAAAAAGACAAGCCGATTTCAAAATGCTTGACCATATATTTCTGAGCCACAGTATAAACCTCCAGTGACCTCCAAAGGGGCCACAACATCAGTAACCCCTGGAGGACACTCTCATTCACAACATCTGCTTCTAATATTGATTATCTTGTCCTTTCATTCACTCGCTTGTTTTCTTAGAGGTCCACATGGACACTTGTGGTGTTAAAAAGTCCCCTCCTCCATTTCACTCACACATTTTTAAGCTTAGCCTTTTCTAAACCACTATGAATAGTATAAACAAGACCACCATAGGGACTTTTCTGGACATGGGGGGGGGGGGGGGGGATAAAGAGAACTATCAAAGAAAACATTACTTGCATATGAGAATGTGTGTTTGAATGAAATCAGCAGGACAGAGTTCATCAGTAGTTTTCAAATCATGTGAAAACCCTATGTACAATTAGTCATATATTGCACTGTTGAAACATGGAAATTAAGCATATTGTAGGGTCATCAGGTGGTCTAAATAGAAAGTGGATTTCTCGTAAGAGGCCAATCTAATAGTGACCCCCCTGCAGGTCTATCCATATAGCCACATGACTTTGATTTGACATGATTGTAGAGGTTACTTTGCTCAGACACTCCACTGAACATCTTTGTGACACTGCTAGAGGCATTCTTGAAAAAGCAAGAGCAGATTGTCTTTCACCTCTAACCTTTGACTTGTTGCTTTGAGGTAAAAGGTCAAACGCTTTATTGCTCTATAGATGACTAAAATGAAGCGAGATCTTGTTCAGGAAATGATTCACATTTATTCAGTTGCCCACATAGTATTTTGCATCGTCTTGTTTGGAAAGATAAACAAAATGTCATTTTGTAGCGTAACAAATTACTGTAGCCTAATTATACTATTTCCTAGTCATTTCCTGAAGAAAAAGTACTTAGTTTTGAGTGTGGAACAGAAGAGTTAGCAAGTTTTGGGGCATATTACTATGTCATAATTGTGTCATTAACAGTCCATGCAGTCACATTCTTACATGCATCCAGTAACCATATATTGGCCTGTCAAATCCTCCTCCAAAGAGGAATGGGTTGTAGGCTATACCAGCTGTTAGAGTGTGCATGTGCAGTTTGCTGCTTTGTTTAAAAACAGGATAAATCCCCCTTAAAAGGGCACTTCCGAGAGGGGTCATTCCAAACCAAAGTGCTCAAAACTGGCCACTTTAAAGGACCCTTCAGAATGCAGTATTTCAAAGAGTAGTGGTGTTCACTTGGCGGTCTCTTCGCCGCAAGTTAAATTATGTGACCAGTGGTTCAGCAGTTCCAAGGAACTGTTTAAAGAAAACAGTTTTGGCCCCTACACCATTCATCACTTCGAAGCACTGGAGGGTAAACCTTTGGAAAGGATTTAGGGCAGCGGTTCCCAATTCCAGTCATCAGTTTGTTAGAAGACAGCTATGTGCTCTGAATTTTACCCATCTAAGTGAACACAAACAGCAGTGAGCAGCAAACACACACATCTGGAGCAGTGGGCAGCCATTTTGGGGGTTAGGTGCCTAGGAGCACTGTTCATTCACTCCCCCCACTCATATTACCAGCTGGTACTAAGAATCAAACCTGCAACCTTCGGGTTACAAGTCCGACACTAACCATTAGGCCACAACTGCCTTGTCTGTAGCTCTAATCCCTGGTTCACACTGCACGATTTTAACCCTAAATTTTTTCACCAACAGTTTTGCAGAAATTGCAGACAAATGTGTTAGATCGGGGGTAAACTCAGTAAAGATCGATTGAGTGACAATTGCATAGTGTGTGTTATTAAAGACGCAATCTGAGAGAAGCACAGATGTGTTGCCAATGCCTGTGAGATACAGTATTATGCAAATATCTGGACCTGGTGTAGGGCTGTGCGAACTGGACAAAAAAAACCTATCACGATTTTTTGATAAATTTTTTGATTTCGATTTTAATCACTATTTTGACACACACAGACATGCTTTACAGTCATAAATGCATTCAGTATAAATTTTAAACATATTTCCAAAAGAAAACCAATGAGAGCTTTATCAAATGTCTCTAGAACAGACATAAGTCAAAATAATCACTAAGTAAAGATGTCAAACAAAAAGTCTAGACATATGAAAAAAAAAAAAAAAAAAAAAAAAAACGTTTAGGAATTTTTTTCTTCCTTTTTTTTTGCCATGCATTGGTCATAAAGCTCACTGTAGCGGTGCCTCAGGTGTTATATGTTTTGCACAATATATTTATTTATACACGTACTCCGTCTGCAGTGCGTATACAGTAAGTTATGTGTACGCGGTTCAGAAGCAGCAACGAGAGCCCATTATTGTAACGCGAAAGCACATTAAAGTAATGCGCGAGCGCGAATCTACCCACTCGCACCAGTGATGCGCGGGTCAATGTATTATTAACCCACATCCGACCGACGTTTTCAACTAACCCGCCCGTAACTCGGACCGAAAAAATTTTAAAAATTAAATATTGTACCCGACCCGCTTCCTGACCCGCATTTTTAAAAAGCAGGAAATGCTCATCGTAGCGTCATTGGGCCATAGGAACCTAGGAAAAACTAACTAGGCAAAAAACAACAACAACAAAACTTAATATATTCTAATTTTGTCAAGAATTATAAAAAATCATCAGTAAGCTCATAATTTGTACTAAAATAGTCTATACTGGCTATGTGTATTTGTATGTTTCTGCAAGGTCAGCAGACATTGAGGCTAGGGATTGTTCCGATCAGAGCTCTTGAGTGGAGAGCGCATTTCTGAATATCCCGATCCGCCCGCTCATTCCGTGGGGTCTCACTCAACCCAGAATGGCCTGCTGGTTCGAAAATATGAGTCATTTTATTGTTTAGTAATAAACTGGTGTTTTCTGTGTTGCTGCAAAGATGAAGTTGACGATGCAGACTCGCCATGAATGCCAGAGAGAAAGGCACATTTCATATGGATTACATCATCAGAGAGTAGCCCATTTATTTTGGTTTGAATATTTTAGTTTAAAAGAAGACATTTCAAGCTTTCTGTAATATATAGCCTATATTTCTCAAATCTGTGAGGCACACTCTGAGTTTAGTTCACATGCAATGCAAGTGATCCTGCCGGCGCCTTATTACATTGTCTGCTAGGCTATATATCTGCTTTTTATTTATTAAATATGGGCAACTGATTGATAAAACATTAAGATACAATTTATACAAAACTAAAATCTTTTAAAAAGAGTTTTCTATAAAACAAAACTTAATGAAGTCGTCAAAATCATGTTTTACCAAAAACAGCGATGTTGCTGCAGTCTTCTTTGCTGCCTCCATCTCTACGTGCAGACTGAGCTCGTGCGTCATCTTCATGCCAGTTATTCAGCCAATAAAGTGTAGGCCTATGTATTTCAAAAAAATTTATTTCAAAGGACCCGACCGACCGCGCGACCCGAATATCATTAAAAATATTTTTGGATGACTCGTAACCGCAGGCAACCGCGTGCGACCGCAGGCACCCGCTCATTTTGGATCAGCCGTGCATCACTGACTCGCACGCAGATTTCCTTTGCTCTGTTAACAAAACCTGATGCGCGTGCTTAAATCATAGACTGTATAAGGCTCAGATATATGCTGCCTTACAACGGGTCTCCTCTCGCTCAACCTGTGTCCTGTGCACTCACAACTCGCTCACGCGCAAGATATTAAATCTTTTCGCACCTTTCTATTTATTACCTTTTCTGTTCTCATCTTTTTACTGCGTGCAGTGTGAACGTCCTGTTCCATTAACATGGGCTCGAAAATAAAGTCTACGGATCACAGACAGAGTGTGTGAACCTGGAGTTAGGCATATGCCCAGTCTGCTCTGTTCTCGCGCTCCACTTAGGTGCGCTGCATCCGGATTGGTTCAGATAACATACTGCGGGAGGTCAGGGCCGCGGAAAAAAGTGCTATGAAGCGATTTAGAAATCGCGCACACTCAAATCGCGATTTTATTTCGATTAATCGCACAGCCCTAACCTGGTGGCGACTTACAGTCCTGCAGTGTGAAATGTGCTTTGACTGGAAATGACAACTCATGATCAATTCGTATTATACGAGATGGCTAATTTGTACGAATTCTTAGGACCTCAGTTTTTCTGACAGGTGTAGGTTTAGGGGAGGTCATTCGTACAAACTCCTACGAATTTGTCACCTCGTAAAATACGTATGATTTTTCACAAAACGTATGAATTCGTACAAGCGAGGTTGTATGAATTCCTATGAATTAGCCACCTCATAAAATATAAATTAACTAACGTGAGGTCAGGTTGGAAATGACAACGGTGATGAGCTACAGGCAATGACAGAGAATGATACAGGACAAGGGAAAGTTCCTACCCAGGCTCAGTGGAAATATGTAACGTGCCTCTAAAAGCATTTTAATGGCTGGTTAACATCCACTTGAGCATTTTGCAGCATGCTTTCAGCGTTCCTCTGAAACCCTCCACCTTCCCCAGCTCCACATTTCTAGATCTGCTACAGAATAATTTATATGCTATTTGTGCAGAAGCAGAATGTCTTAAATACTCACAGCACCATATCGCCGTATGCATTGGTGGTAGCAAGTCCCTGTAGTTGCTTGCAGCAGCACCAGTGCATCAGATCTATTCCAGCAAGACCTAATACATAAACACTGTTATGACCATTACCATGCAGAAATCTTTTGAGAGTTGTCATGATTGAAATACCTATACATACTGTACGAATTGCTGCAGTTATGAGTTGAAACAAAGACTAGAGGCATTAAAACTCCAACAACTTTTATTCCTTTTCACACAAAATTTGATTCAAACAGTCCACAGCTTGGATTAATAAATACCAATTTTTGCACAATTACTTAAGAATTATTATGTTATGACTTCAAAAAATTTCAACATGCTGCAAGATTTGAAAACTGATACTTTTGAACATAAGAATCACATATCCAGCTTCATACTGTATGTATGGGTTTTCATATTCAGTAGTTTTGCTTGGTAGCTCATGCAGTATGAAGTTGCACTTGACAGGTAAAGAGCTATCGTACAGATTAGGTGAAACTACGGTTCGACAAAAATGGTTAAAACCTGCATAAGGAAGTTAAAATGGCATGGTTGCATCAACAAACACGTTTTTGTATCAGTTTTGCATTTCTTAACACTAGAGGTCGACCGATGTATCGGTTTTGCCAATTAATCAGAAACAATCGGTTATCGGCAAAAATCCATGCCGATATCCGGGTTGAGTCTGTTGCTGGAGTCTGTTTTCATTATACAGTGCGAGGGCGGCCTCTAGTGGTTGAAATCACTGAAAGCATGTGCTATTTGTTTAGATATGTGATGCTGCACGCTGAACAGAGTGAGAAAGTTCAGACCCGGATTTAAATGCAGTTGACAGAAAATCCTTCCACGCCACAGAGCACCGTTCACATAGTTTTCCATTAAATTATATTATATTCACCCCAAATCATTGTTAATGTAAATAATGAATTGTATATTATGCATTTTCATCGAAACATTTGTCTTTCTGTGGCTCTAATAAAGTCTGTATGCTTCATCTATAGAGCTGTAATATAGATCGCTCTTTCAGTTTGTTCCGTTTTTTAAACACTAAACTTCAAACTTGTCTATGCCTCATTGTTCATACTGGAAGTAAACTTAGGGCCATTTGGTGATTAAATAAACAGTTTTAGACCGCTGCTCGTGTGATACCGGTGAGTTCTCCTAGACTCAGCGCCGCTCTTTTATTTTGTTTAGATAATCATTAGGTGTTCAAGAATAGAAGCAGTTAAAGTGTGAGAATATACATTGTGCTGGTATAATTGTAATGGTATGGTCTTTCTGTATATATTTAAAGATTTTAATAAAATAAGAGTCCATTTGTAACACTAAAATTAATAGCCACATTTTCACTGTCGGGCCAGTGTGAGCCAGTACTTCAAATGGGCCGGGGGGGGGGGGGGGGGGGGGGGCGCTAATAGCCTCGAACCAGTAGCACCCAGGCCAGTATAGCGCTGCATTTCCACTGTCGGGCCAGAAGCTCCGCTTTGCTTCACGAAAACCCGCCCTTTACACGCCTCTCAGGAACAACATCATAAATAAAGCACTATTTTAGTTAATTATTCGTTATTGGCCAGTGTGGTCCAAAATCCACAAAATCCACAAAGACCTCTAGTTAACACTATTGTGAGTTGGGTTTGGTGAAGGGTATATTTCTAACATGATAGAGCATAATCTTTTAGTGGCACTCCCTGACACCCTGGACCCGAAGCAACGTAATAAAAACACAGCAATGTGTGCCTTTATAAACATAATAAAAATGTGCCAGGATACATATTGAACCAGTGTTTTTGCGCCACCCATGGGACATTTAACTTTAAAACTGCCGTTAACCATGCAACAAAGTATATCAAAATGGTTTTTCAAAGGCACACATAATTCCAATGATCCTCGTTTGGAAAGTTCAGTGATGAGTCATAATAGGCTAGACCTGCAAAAGAACAACAGCAAGCAATCATTCTCTTCTTTATTTTCTTCGGTTTACTTTTTATTTTTCACTTCCAATCATTGTACAAACTTGGATTGCAAGCTTTTTGCAGGCTACAATTTTTGACAGGAATAAATCCATTCTCACATGACGATGCCTGTATCTTGCCTGATGTTATGTTATTTCACAGCCAAACACACACAAAATTTGGTTTGGGAAACATAGACATGGCAGAGTTGTTGCGATTCTTCTTATTGAGAAGTTGTGTAATGTGTGATCCTCTGTTGCCGATCTAGCAGTCGTTCAATGTAAGAACAGCAGCAATCCAATGACTTTGAAAATCGTGGAGTGTAAACCTGGCATTACACGCCTGATTCAGGTCATCAGCGTGTTAGAAAAGAGCTTCATGAACTCCCAAGTTCACTTCATTTGACAAAATGTGATAATTCGCAATTGCAGCACCCTGCAACATCATCAAACATGTCAATTATAATATTCAGTTGGATCTGTCAAATACAAAAGCCTTACAGATGACTTGTAAGTGTCGCATCTCAATCATTTTACACCCCTGAACTGTCAAATGCAAACACACCTGCTTCGGCTTGGAATCTCCCCTAAGATAGTGGAATACCCTTTGAAGTCCACTTCACAGCGCACTTGTGCTCAAATAGAACACTCGCTTCAAATGAGCCTGTCAGATAAAAGAGAGACATACAAGATGTGCAGATTGATGAGGCGCCAGGACTGGAACTGGAAACCCCTGGATTAGGGCATAGGGATTAGCCCTTCAGAAGGCTGACTTCTGGTATTCTGAGAAAGATAAATAGTTTGAGATTCAAAACGGTTGATAAAGAGTTCAACTTTATGCAAATAAGAAGCAATGGGGCGACAATGGGAAGACAGACAGAGACCTGTCATCTGATAAGGTCAGACACAGCAGTAGAGTAGGAACGTCTACTAGAAACCAGCCGCACAGCAAGTTTGGATTAAAATCCCCGACTTTCCCATCAATGCATGTACAGTGTCCTTTCGCAAGTATTTACTCCATTTTTTATTTTAATAACCTCAAACTGCCTACTCAGCACTGCTTGATCTGGCTGCATGTCTCTCGCCCACACTGGAAAGACAGCACACATTTACTAACTCAAAAATGTTTGAGATGGCCGACTAACAGGGAAACCAGAGATGGGGAACTCTGGGTTACACTAACACTCAAAATGCAGAAAGACACTGGGGCAGAGACTCAAATGAAAGAGGGAACTTTAATATTCTGTGACTCCTTTAGATGACGAGTGACAGGTATCAGAAATTTCACATTACCCATGAACACTCGGCTCTCCCTTATGAAAATTAACCATGGTTTTACTACAAATAAAACCAAAAAACCATGGTTACTATAGTTAAACCATGGTAACCACAAATTAACCATGGTTTTGCTAAATTAACCATAGTTTAACCATGGTATTTGTAGTAAATCTGTGGTTATACAAATGGTAGTCAACACGCCAAAAAACCATAGTTTTACTATAATAAAACCATGGTTATTTTTCGTAAGGGCTGCCACAACAGAGCAGATGGAATCAGCATCTAACTACTCCTGCTCAAGGATTTATGACAGGCTCGTACAGCCAGATACTACCTGGAGATTTCTGGAGTTTTAATCATGTTGCTAACATTTCTAATGTACTCCATTCTGTTTATCATTCCCTTATACATAAACTAGCTCATTTTCTCAAGAGAAAAAAAGTAGCAAGGTATTTAAAAGCAATTAAGGTTCATTTTTGCTATGTTCAACTATTTTTTTTTTATTAATTGTAATGTTATTAGATTAAGGTTAGGCCATCCTTAAAAATATTCTTGTTTGCCGTAACCCGACCGACCCTGTCAATTTAGCACCGACTCAATTTATTTTTTTTTTTTTGCTTTTAGTCCGACCGACTTGCCGATTGTAAATTTGCGTTAAGACCGACCAATTATTTTTTTACTCTTCAAACAACTAATACAAACGCAATAAAATACTATTAATTATATTTAAGTAAGTATTGTAAATATATAAATTGCCTTGGCCTACATACAAATGAAGGCTATCTTCTTTAATAAAAAAAAAAAACCCTTGACGTCATCTGTGTTTACACGGATGTCACACTGTGGCCTGTGCGTTCGCTTCGTCTCATACTCTCAATCACTGGCAGAGTCAACGGTTCGCGCTTGGTAATGATGGCTGCTGCTGCAGTAAACTAAATGTTCGCGGTCACTGTTCAAAGTCATACGGGTTCGGGCACCAGAATACATCTAAAAAAAAAAATCATTAAAACAGCTCGACACCGCTTTAACTTGGCACACAGTTCTGGAAAAACTGTGCCCAGATCTTTTCCCATCCCTTCTCCTCTCTAGTCTAAAACCGTGACCGTGTCGACTGTCACTTTATGTTCGAAAATCTATTGCACGAATCAAGTACGAATCAACCAACACAAGTTTTGAAAACGAAAATAAGAAAATGATTTTAACGACCTCTTCTCAGAGCGCGTCCAGGTTTTTTTTTTTTTTTTTTTTTGAACAGGCGTCACACAGCAACTGCAGCTTCGGACAAACACGCATAACAGCAAATAATACTTCTGCACAATGTTTCTCTTTTTACAACAGAAATGTGAATTCAGCCGGTATTCAGTCTCATACAGTTTAGGGCTTGAATCGCCTAGGGCTGTCAAAATAGCTGAAAAAACTAAATTCGAATTTTTTACTTAAATATGATCAAAATTCGAATTGTATTCGAATTTTAAATGCATCATTTCAGTTAGGGTGAAGAAAAGCTTTTTGCTCCTCTTCTGAGGCTCAAGATAGCGCATCGAGCAAAATATTACTGCATGTTTATTCAAAGCATTAGAATACATGACTGTGAAAAAAACATAATATTTAAAATAATGTTTATGGACTGACTGACTGATTGATTGATTGATTGATTGATTGATTGATTGATTGATTGATATGCTGATAATATAAATTGTGCTGGACAAAATCAGACATTTTCAAAAGTGGTGTTGTTGTATTATAAATACTTTGAAACTCAGACTTTCAATGTGGTTTTGAACTGGATCCCACTGTGTATATATATAAGCATCACTTTTTCTATTACAGAATTATTTATGTAAGATGTATGCTGTCAGCATGTGGAGGAGAGCACCCTGACTCACTCAGTAGGAAATAAACACTGTGTGTGTGTGTGTGTGTGTGTGTGTGTGAGATCTGGCAGTAAGGGAGAGTCCAGGCATAATGTGAGGAGCAACATCACGGCGAGTGCAGTTTGTGAATGTAAGCTTGTCTCGCAGCAGTCTGTCTCCCTCTGCAAATTACAGGGTTCAGCAGTGTGAACACAAACACACAGACACACCACAACCCTGGCACACACACACACACACACACACACACAGGTCACTTTGCAGTCAATTTTAACTCCTCTTTTTTCCCTGGAACTCCGTGTCTGTATTTTTTGTGTTTTGTTTTCGTTTTGCTTTAGATGGGTTCCAAAAGCTACAAAATTCTACAAAAGACTTATACTCTAAATAAATGCTGTTCTTTTGTTTGATGTAATGAAACTGAAAAGTAATGATGCTGAAAATTCAGCTTTGCATCACAGGAATAATTTACATTGTAATACATATAAAAAAAATATTGGAGACGTGAACCGTTTTAAACGATTCAGTTCGATTTGGTGAACTGGTTCAAGAAGATCCGGTTACATCGAATGATTTGTTCGCGAACCGGATATCACTACACTGTTGTGTTTTGAACTCTCTCAAAACAGACACGGAAGAGAAGACAATGATGAAAGTCGTAGTTTTCGCAATTTTTGGACCAAAATTTATTTTCGATGCTTTAAAAAATTCTAACTGACCCTCTGATGTCACATGGACTACTTTGATGATGTTTTTCTTACCTTTCTGTACATGGACAGTATACTGTACACACAGCTTCAATGGAGGGACTGAGAGCTCTCGGACTAAATCTAAAATATCTTAAACTGTGTTCCGAAGATGAACGGAGGTCAACGGGTTTGAAACGACATGAGGGTGAGTTATTAATGACATAATTTTGATTATTGGGTGAACTAAGCCTTTAAGCCCTGTTCACACCAAGAACAATAACTATAAAGATAACTATAATGATAACGATTAGCATCCACACCAGTGGACGATATCATCTGTTTATTCTAAGCTCATGCACATCTGCCACTTCAAATTCTCAAGTTCGTTATAGCAGGATAGCTTCTGATTGGGTGTCAATGATTTTATCATTCATCAGCAGGAAAAATCATTCTGAAAATGATTCCAATGATGTTTCTCTGTGCCTTTATCATTATAGTTGTGGTGCGGACTATTCTTTAATATTGAGAACAGTTTTTAGAACTACATATGTATCGTTATCTGTATAGTTATCATCCTTGGTGTGACTAATGCCTTTACCCTCGTAAAACAGAATAGAAAACTTTTAAAAAGAACATTTATAATGGAAATAATATATTTACTGTACATTCAGTTTGCACCAAAGTATATTCTTGTAGTGTTTTCTGTTTCTTAAAAGCAAATTATTTGTAACTAAATGAAAACTACTCAAGTTTATATTTTATACAGCTGAATTTCAAAATGCTTTTTTGACCCACTTAAGTACTTAAGTACAACTTTTTTGTAATTTATAACTAAAATATGAGTGAAGTATACTGCCAAATTTAGTGACAAGCAATGAAAATTCACTTAATTTCTATTAAAACTTGTACGTCATGTATTTCAGTAAATGTATTTATTACACATTTATACTGATGAATTTGCAGCGTACTATACAGTATACTGCAGTTAAAAAAGTAATCAAGGACTTTATATGTAATTTATTATGTTATTAAGTCAAAACATCAAAATAAGTACTTATTTAAACCATGACAAAGATTTTTTTTTAACCAATTAAAATGCACTTTGCAATAAAGTTCCCTGCAATTATAGTTTTTGATTCTTTTTAAAAATATACTAATACAATTTGAAGTATAATTAAAATGCACATTCAATAAAATTTAGCAAGTTTATTTTTTTAAAAAGGGGACATTTTATGGCATTAACATCACACATTATAGTCTTGAGACTGAAAGACTATTCTGGAAGTTCCACAAAGGTCTTATAATGTCACCTTAAACATATTTTATGTTGGGTGTCTGACACCTTAAAATCCTGCCTAAATAGGTTTTTAAGAGACCAGAGGCTTAGAGATTGATCCAATTGGACAGCATTTTTGGACATGTGCCACTCAAAATGTACCCATGATGTCCAAAAATGCTGTCTAGCTCACTACATTTTAAGATGCAGCCCATGTCTCCTCTATCACACCTAAACAAACATGCACATGCTCACATTTTTGCTTCAGTTTAAACATAAAAGCCTTACAAGAAACCACAGCTGCACAAGTAGAACATTTACACCTTTATACCTGCAATGTGCAGATGTAAGTCTTCGTGCTTTGAGCCTGGTAATCGCACTAATCACTCAGACTACATTTGACATTTTTACTCATTGTACATTTGGTACTATATGAAAGCAAATGTGGTCTTCACATCTCTAATGAACGATAGTGCAAAACCACAGTCAGCACGAACGCCTGCCGTTTTCACACACGCTACATTCTCAGACACGACCTCAACTACAAAGCTAACGTGACATGTGAAAGCACACGAACACCTGGAAAACTAAGGGGCCACAAGTCAGAAACAAAGTAAATCAAAATGACTTTGCATGTGTAAGAGTGTGAAAAGCATGAGGGGAATATTGATGTGGGGGACAAAGTTTCTACCCACGAAAATATCAATGCAGTTTTGCACCTTTAGTGCAAAAAAAAAAAACATTTCTACAAGGTCAGTACACTGACTGGTGATCTATACACACAAACGATGCCAAAGTTAAGCAAAGTCCGACAGAAGCACTTTTCTAATGCACTTATTTAAATGTAAACTTGCATTTACAGTAAGTGCCAGAACGGTTTAAAAATAATACAGCATTGGCAACTGTATAGATGCGGCTCTCTGATGGTTTCTATTCAACATCCAGCTCAACTAACCACAGTGTAAACTGGTGAAAACTCATTATAGAGTCTAACTTTCCTCACAGTCCTGGCATTTCATTTGAATGTTCCTCAGCAGGAAACATTTTAAGGTAAAACTGTAATATGGTGCCTTTAAAACCCTGAATGAGCTAAACTGTTCAATTGTCTAATTATAGTACAAGTACACCGTAAAAACTAAGTAAACATTGAAACTCAGAATATTGTGCCTCTTCTTGAGTTTATTATTCAGGAGTATTTATCGTTTCTGCTCAATAGTGCGTACATTGACATGCCTATTTTTTTTCTTTTTTTATCATCTTATTTATTTAGAAATAACCCACATGAAACACACCAACATGTGTATAAATTTACCACTCAGGATTTGTTCCTGCCATTAATATCCAGATGAGAAAACAGATAACAGATGATTGACAGAAGAGGGATTCTAGAGGAACACGAACGCCAGAGTTGTGGTTTACCAAGTGACTAGGCCCTGTTTGGCACAACAGGAGGTCGAACCAGAGACCTGTTCCTGCTCACACTCCCTCTCTCAGCTCTCCCTCTTCTTCTCCATTTTCCCAATTCTCACCCGCTGACATAAACCCACTCCAAACACAAGTGGACATTCACATGCTTTTAAAAATGTTATAATGATACCAAAAAAAGAGCAAGTCACATACAGTACTCAAGTGGCACTGACCCTTCAATTAACATACTGCATAATACTGGAAAATTGGGAGTAGCAAAGGTTCAGGATAAAGTCAGCCAAAGCACATTAAACAGCTCTTAATACTCTCATATAGATCTATCCATCTATATAAAAATACATATTTATTGCTATACATCTAAATCTATCAGCAAAACTAAAACATAACATAACTGACCCATTTACTACACCTACGGAGGGCTTATATACCTACTATAGGTTAGACTAACTGTTAAAAAAGCCAGACTAGGCAATTAGCATTCTTCTGGCTCCAGTGTGGATGTGGTTTAAGAGCCAGAGAGCCAATAGAAGAAATGTGGTAGAGATCTGTGCAGTTGGAGGTTACAGTGTCTCAGTGAAAACTGGAGGAAATGGACTCATTTAGAAGAAACTGTGTGTGCTGTAAAACCACTTGGCCTTGAGAACATTCAACCTCACAATATGGGACCCCTACACACACAGTCTTACACAACAACAACAGAATTTATTTTCACATGGACGTTAGCCGCACTCCAAACATCTCTCACACACAGGAATTACTAAAAGCGACTAGAGTCCAACTAAAGATTTCAACACCGTTGTTTATGGAGGCTAAAGTATTCTGCCTGTAAACAGTGGTTTGTCTTTCAGGAACCACAATTATGGCTAGGATAGCTTAACAGCAATTGTGTAATGTTAAAACGGATGTTACATGAAGATATACCTATGTGAAAATCCTTACACAATCTCCCAGAACCACAAATCTCAGATTTAGCATTGGTTATTAAGAAGTATATATATGTGAAGTGAAGTGAAGTGAAGTGAAGTGAAGTGAAGTGACATTCAGCCAAGTATGGTGACCCATACTCAGAATTTGTGCTCTGCATTTAACCTGTCCAAAGTGCACACACACAGAGCAGTGAACACACACACACACTGTGAGCACACACCCGGAGCAGTGGGCAGCCATTTATGCTGCGGTGCCCGGGGAGCAGTTGAGGGTTCGATGCCTTGGGCACCGAAGTCGTGGTATTGAGGGTGGAGAGAGCACTGTACATGCACTCCCCCCACCCACAATTCCTGCCGGCCCGGGACTCGAACCCACAACCTTTCGATTGGGAGTCCGACTCTCTAACCATTAGGCCACGACTTCCCGTAATATATATATATATAGAAACTATAGACACACACACACAGTATATATAAGACCACAAATCTCAGATTTAGCATTGGTTATTGAGAAGTGTATATATATATATATATATATATATATATATATATATATATATATATATATGGAGAGAGACAGAGAAACTATAGACAGACACACACACACAGTATATATAAGACCACAAATCTCAGATTTAGCATTGGTTATTGAGAAGTGTATATATATATATATATATATAGACTATAGACACAGTATATATAAGACCACAAATCACACAAAGCGATTATTCCATATACGTAGTAAGGTTTCACAGAATAAAACAGAGCAAACAAAATGTAATGATATAAATAAAAACAGTATTCTTCCACAAAACAATGTAGTTTCTCAGAAACAATTGTGGTTCCAACAAAGTGGTTGCCGAGAAAAACACACAGAAGTAAACAAAGTTGTATGTCTCTAGTTTAATTTATCACAGCTTTGAACGGAATCAGAATCAAGGACCAGAACTATCTGTTTAAAAAAAAAATAATAATAATAATAATATATATATATATCAAGATCACTGCAACAAAATTGTCATAGATTATGGTGCCTTCATTTCTACAAACACACACACACAGAGTTATGTTCAGTTAGGTTTGTGAATCATTCAGAATTTGAGTTTGATTCCGAAATTAGAATTTTTAGTTTTAATTGAGGACAGGACATAAAGCAGCAGAAATTAAATTAACTGAAATTCAATTGTACACAGCTAGGAAGTTTTAACTTTGAATGTTTTATACTTTAGGCCTTACAGATAACAATGCTTGAAACAACACAATTTAAAACCAGTTTTACGAGTCATTATACAAGCAAGTTGTAGGGCTGGGTGATATGAATATATAAAACATTGATGCAAGTAGGCAAATTCTCCAGACTTTAGATTAGGGCTGGGCGATATATCGAATATACTCGATATGTCGCGGCTTGTAGTGCGTGCGATGTAGAAAATTACTATATCGTCAAACTCGTGGACATTTTTTTTCCTGTTTTTTCCCCTCTTGTCCTGTCCAGAATCGAAGCGTGAGCATACTGATCACATTGATAACCTAAGTTAAGAAGCTTATTTTATTTTTGATGCTTGTTTGTAGATTAACTTTTACATACTCGCGGTCTTTCCCTCTCACAGAGAGACAAAACAAACGCATAGTTACAAACGTCAGTCTGTCGCGCATGCAACGTCATACGCCCTCGACCAGCAGAAAGATAGCGGCAGCAGGTGCTAACGGTTACACATGGAGGACGATGAATTAATAAAAAAAAGAAACAGCACAGAATCCATCGTCTGGCGGTGGTTTGGTTTCAAGAAGGAAGATGTTGAACAAACAACGGTGATATGCAAAATCTGTCGCAAAAGCATCGCTTCGAAATGTAGCAGTACATCAAATTTATATCACCATTTGAAAACCCACCCGCTAGAAAATGAAGAGTGCTTGAAACTCCGCACGACAACATCTCAAAGCGGTGCAATATCAAAGAAAGTGCCTAAGCAACCAGCACTCACGCAACTGAGTCTGGCCTCTTCTATTTCCAGATCAACGCCGTACGACAAAAACAGTCAAAAACAGAAGGAGATAACGTGTGCAGTAACCCACCACATCGCGAAAGACATGGCCCCGGTTAATATTGTTGAAAAGCCCGGGTTCAGAAAGCTCATCAACACACTTGACCCAAGATATAATCTGCCGGGTCGCAAATATTTTGCAGAGAAAGCGCTGCCTGAGTTGTATATTAAAGTGAGGGAAGAGCTGGACAGTCAGCTTGTAAATGTGACCCACTACTCAACAACTGCTGACATATGGAGCAGCCGAACATGTGAGCCATACCTCAGTTTGACGGTCCACTATATAGACAATTGGGAGTTGAAAAGCAAGTGCCTTCAGACGAGCTTTCTTCCTGAGGATCACACTGGCGGGATCATCGCACAAGGCCTGCAAGATGCTCTCATGTCATGGAATTTAAATGAAGCTCGTCAGGTGTGCATCACCACCGATAACGGCGCTAACATCGTCAAAGCTGTGAGCCTGAACCACTGGACACGTCTACAGTGTTTTGGCCATCGCCTGCATCTTGCAATTGGTGAGTGTTTTTTACCACTGTAATAAAATAGTAATTATCTTTATTGATATATGATTCCGCGATAATTAATGCGATGGCTCAGCTTGTCATAACATACGTTTCCCATGCCAATAAAGCTGTATTGAATATTATTAGAGAGAGAGAGAGAGAGAGAATGAATGCGAGTGATTTTTCAAAAAAAAGTACATACTGTACTATACTAGCTTAGGCACCTTTATTGTGCATTTTTTTATATTTTGAAACTTATATTTTTTGATAGCAGCTTCACTTTTACACAGTACTATATAAATAAATAATTACAAAGAATTAGTTTAGTGTTAGGCTGAGTGGATTTCTTCACAATTACTATACCCTTTTAAATTATTATAACATTTTAAATGTTTGTTTTCATTCTCAGAAAGAAGCATGAAGGACCCCCGTATTGACCGTGCTGTTGCTGTGTGCAAGAAGGTAGTGAGCAGCTTCTCTTTCAGTTGGAAGAGGAGGAGAGACCTGGCCACAGCGCAGCAAGAGCTAAATCTCCCGGCACACCAGCTCATCAGTGAGTCTCCTACCAGGTGGGGATCCCGAGAGAAGATGATTGAGCGGGTACTGGAGCAGGAGCAAGCTATTTCTCAAGACTTGGCTGCAGACAAGAAAATCCGGCATCTCGTTCTCACCTGGCAAGACCTGGAAGTTCTAGAGTCAGTGCACAAGGCTCTCAAACCTCTCCTGGAATTCACCGACGCTCTATCCGGTGAGAGCTATGTCACAGTGTCCTATGTCAAGCCTGTTCTCCATCACTTCCAGTCCAGCCTCTTGGCACGTCAGGAGAATGACACCCCACTGACCCAGTCTATCAAAGCCTCCATCCTGGATTACCTGAGGGAGAAGTATTCTGATCCTTCCACTAACGACCTGCTGGACATGGCAGGCTTAGTGGATCCCAGGTTCAAGATAACATACTGTACAGAAAAAAAGGTGGATGCCATCAAGAGCAGAGCCATAACCGAGATGGAGGCAATGCTCTATGAGACTGACCAGGGCACAGCTGAGTTGGCTGCTTAACTGCCTCAAGATGCAACAACGGTATCACAGCCAGAAGAGCCACTAAGGAAGAAATCCCTGGGCAGCTTCTTTAAAACTGCAGCAACATCTTCCGCCACACTGTCGCAGAGAGAGCTTATTGAAAAACAGTTGTCTGCCTACTTGCAGTCTGTTAATGTTGACAGTGAAGCAAATCCATTGCAGTGGTGGAACAACCATGAGGAAATGTTCCCAAACCTGAAAAATGTGGCAAAAAAATATCTGTGTGTGCCCGCCACCAGTTCCCCATCGGAAATGGTATTTAGTACCAGTGGTAATATAGTTACATGCCATCGAGCATCTCTCAAACCAGACGCCGTTGATAGGCTTGTGTTTTTGGCACAAAACCTCTAAACAACCTGGTATTCCCTGGTTGTTGTTACAAAGGGACAACATAGTATGCACGAAATACAACTACATATTTTTTTACTTTTTATTTGTGCCATATATTTCATGCAGAAGAAACCAAAACTAAAGCTGCAAACTTTTCCATAATGGACCAGATTCACCTTTTGTGAATTGTTTTAGGTTTAGGTATTGTGTTTGAAACCATAGGATTGTTTATTAAAAAAACTAAAAGGAGGGTCATTTTTATAAATACACTTTCTTTTCCAACATTTCCTATTATGCAGCTATTTTTTATTTTACTGATTTTGAAATTACCTGTGACACCCTGCACAAAAGCGCATTATATTTGTTTTAAATATCCCAGTGGCATTATGCACAAAAGGTGCACTTAAATTTAGTGTTGTTTTGAAATGTCATCTTAATGACAACATGCACAAAAGGGAACTTTTTTATTTGTTTTAAATTATTGTAGTGGCATTATGTACAAGAAGTGCACTTTAATTTTGTGTTTTGAAATGCCATGTGAGTTACAGCATGCACAAGCGTGCCCTAATGTCTTGTTTTGAAATGTTGTCTCTGACAATTTTGCACAAAACATGCACTTTCTGTTGACAATTTTATGTTTGCACCACTCACTGTTTAATAAATACTATTGTTAACTTTGACTTAGTTGTGATATCCCCCTTTTTGCATGAAAGTTTAAAATTAGCATATATTAATGCAGTATGAACAAGAATGTTTTGATGTAGACGTATAGAATCATCATACTGGTGTGCATCAAAGTTTTAATTCAAGGCTACGGCAAAATATCGAGATATATATCGCATATCGTGACATGGCCTAAAAATATTGCGGTATTTATAAAAGGCCATATCGCCCAGCCCTACTTTAGATCTAGATATATTGTATAGTGGTATCATTGGCAAAGTGACTCGGGCACAAGTCTGAGAATTTAAAGACAATTATGAGAGTCTAATATTGGTCTGTTTTAGAGCTGAAACAACTAATCGATTTAATCGATTAAAATCAATTATTAAAATAGTTGTCAACTAATTTAGTCATCGATTAGTTGCTAAAAAAAACTTTTATTTGCAGTAAGCGGCTCATTTTGTGCACATTTTAAATCTGCGGTGACCAAAGTGTGGCAGTAATCAGCCACATCAGGTTTTACTCAGCCAGTTCAGCAGGAGAAGTAGCGAATAGCCAATAGCTGGCCCCGTTTTATGTCACGTGCTTCCCGAACTGCGTCTGCTGCATTCAGCGAGATGGTGGAGACAGACGGCAGTGGAGTAAGCTTGAGAAAGAAAGAGAAAGAAAAAGAAAAAAATTGGAAGATAAAACTAATCGAACGAAGTCGAATATTCGTTCTGCTCTAATTATTCGATAAATAAAAATGATATTCGAATTTCGCAAAAAAAAAAAAAAAAAAAGTTCACAAAACCTAATTTGGTCACTTTCTGTGATTCTCCACGGCATATTTGAAGGTGTATGCAAGCAAAAAATAATTAATGAATGAATAAGGGGGCCATTCACATATCGCGCCTAATAACGCATGGAAAAGGCTATGCGCGCCGCTTTCTCCTTCTTTCCAAAGCGCTCGGGCAGAAGCGCTGCTGAGGCTAAGCAACAGTGACGCGCTCTCTCCATGAAGACGTGGAAATTTCAGCAAAGGATAAATGGATTTGCAGCACAAAAAAAAAATCGCTTTCAGTAGCTCTGCTACTAAATTTATTTCAAAATGGCAATCCATATACAGCTATGATCAGCTGTTCCTTCATCTTGGCTGAGCTTTCAACGTTGTTACGGGAAAGGATGAAGCTGAATGTTTAGTTCTTGTCACATGACCTGCGGTGCGCTTGTGGCATTCAGAAAGTTGAGATGTTTTTAACTCGATGCAGTGCGGACGGGCCTGGAAAAAACAGGCGCATCGCACCGCGTCGCTTCCATTATGAGCGCGCATACCGCGCGCCTACATTGGAAATAATGAACTTGAGCATGCAAAAGACGCGATATGTGAATGGCCCATAAGAACTGTGGTCTTCTACAGTACTTCAAATATGCCGTGGAGAATCACAGAAAGTGATCCAAGAACATTGTTGCGGCATCTCTCAAGCAACGAATAAACACCGCTAACTTGGAGAATGCAGTGAAAACTCCTCTTCTCGCGTCTGCCCTAGACCCTCGGCACAAACATCTCAGGTTTCTCGATGAAAACATGAGAGAAGTAAGAAAAAAAAACTTTTTTGAACATTATCAGAACATTTTCCTTGATGCGAGTGGTGTGGATGCAGCCGCCGCCACCAAAAATGAAGAGGATGCAATGTGATGCAAAAGTGGGAACAGTTCTTGCTGGAGCCATGTATTCCATCAGATGAGGATCCCATTCAGTGGTGAAACGAAAACACAAAGCGGTTCACAAAACGTATTCTCTTAGCACACCGTTATTTGTGAGTCCTGCCAACGTCTGTGCAGTCAGAGCACGTTTTTCTCCGCGGCCGGCCTTATTGTTAACAGACTAAGGAGCCGACTTTCCTCCGATCATGTTTACATGCCCGTATTTCTTAACAAGAACATGTGAAACAATAGAAAAAAATATTTGCTGACAGTTTAAAAGTTAAGTGTAAGCTACATTCTGTACAATAGCCTATAATTGCTGCAGGCTGCTTTACGTTTTTTCTTTGTTCACTTTTTTTTTTTTTTTGCTTTTAATCTGTACTTTTGTTTGTTTGCACGCATTGTTAAAGGTTTTCAGCTACAAAACACGATGTGTAATGTTCAAGCTTATTGTGTGTATGCTTGTTCAAAATGACGGAAACAAATGTTGCTGAAAAATAACGTCTGACTCATTAAACGTAATTTAAATAAACGAATATTCGAATATTCGCTTTTTGTGAGCTCAAATATTCGAATGTGATATTTGTGGAAAACGCCCATCCCTAATGGATTTTACTTTAAAATGTGAGTTCCATTCATGTTTCATGCTGCTGGCACTTTATTCGAAGGATTGTTTACAATTTCACAGCATACGCTATAAAGCTGTTTCCCAGGTATAAGTTGTGTGTTTACAGGAAAAAAAGAATAAAATGCAATGTACTGCAAATTTATTCTTCGTGAAAATATTTTCTGAAAGATTCCTTAAACTTTGTACGAGATGTTAAACTACTTTAGGGGCCCTAAGGACTGCCATGGTGAAAACATTATTTGAAATCTCCTTGTGAAATTTGCAAGAGTATTGGTCAGTGTTTTGATTGCAGAAGAGTTTGACAAAGGACTACTAACACATAATAAAACAAAACTCCAGGTATATTTTTGATGAGGATATGACCATGCAAAATGGTTAAAATCTCTAAAAAGTCTATGTTGAATGATAAAGAAAGACCCTTTGTTAATAATTTAATTGGAAAAAATGGGCAAAACTAAAATATAAATATAGTACATAAAGATTAATCGATTAATCGTAAAAATAATCGACAGATAATCGACAGTTAGTTGCAGCCCTCGTCTAGTTTTGTTCCAAGCAAAAGTAAGCCATTCTCAAAAAGCATCAATAAAAATATGACTAGACCCCAAGGTGGAAGACTACTTCATTTCCCAAAATGCATTAACTGGCACCAATTCAGTTCAAATTTACTCCTTAATTTGAAGATCCAGAGGTCCACAGTGGGGAAGAAAAAAATATATTAAAAATCTCATTTAAACCTTTAACACACAAATCTTAAAGTTGAAAAAATTGAAATGGCAAATTAAAATAAAAGCATTTTCATTGGTGAACTTTTGGGCCCCATTTTACGTCAATATTCAAACCGTCTCTCAATTTGAGATTCTGACTGTATTTTTGAGCTACCAAGTGCAAACAGATCTCCACAAAGCCTGTTATGTCTCTTACTCTTTCTATGTCCTTCATTCTTCCTCCCATACATGGACAGGAATACACATTAAATACCCTAATGCACACACACACACACACACACACACACACACTGCTGTCTATATTTGGCTCTGTCTTTAGTTCTGCTTGAGGTAGTGATGGGTCTTTCAGGCAGGCTGGTGGAGTAAATGACCCCTGTTCAGCCCCAGTGGGAGGTAGAGATGTCCAGCGAGCATACTTAATGTGGAAAAAAAATCACTCAGTTAAGAGTGTGATTGAACACATGGACAAAAATCAAAAGACAAGGCTTTGGAAATTGGTCTTAATGAGCACTCCAGAAAGTAAAACTAAAGCCCAAACTGCCATGCTAACATGAGGAACCTGCTCGAACTGAACATAATCACACATTTTATACAGAAACATCAATGAAGGCACATGTAACAAGTAGGGGACCAGACAGACCAATTCTTTGCAAAATATTTATTTTAATGCAAAAAGAATCAACATAAGTATATCATAAATAAGGTAATGCTTTAGGGCTGGGCAGAACACTCAGCATAACATACAGTAGGCCATCAAACACCATGCTGAAGATGATCGTTCAAAACAATGCTACCCTACGAACAGTCTTAGCTGTATTTAACGCTGCATCCAACAAGTCAGGCGTGACCATGCCCCCTCCAGACGGCACCTAAAATCACACACAACCAAACACACACGTACAATGTAGACTCAGACGTCAAACCCCGCCCACCCCCACGAAAATTCCCAAATCCATAAGACAAAAAAAGAAAAATTCATCAAACACACCCGATTACTTTCTAGACACTTATGCTAAAAATATAACATCCATGCAGAAAGAAGAACAATAGATTGAGAAAAACCAATTGGTCCCACTACCATACCTATAAATTATCTCCATCTTAGCAGCCCGGATCCTGAAAATAATTTTAAGTGATAGAGAAAATAGTAGAGAGCAAAGGAAAAGTAGACCCAACCGTAAAGGAATCAACCATTACGCAACCACATTAAAAGCACAATATAAAGCGTCGACCATAATCTCAAACCTCTCAAATCAGATCTCAGATCTCAAATCTTTGGCATGTTAACTATATTTTGGGGCAGGTGTTTAAATTAATTATAATTTGTTTGGACACTAGCATATATGGTTAATTGAGTATTTAACAGATGCATAAAAAATAAAATAAAATGACACTTGGTACTAGTGTTGTCACGGTACCAAAATTTCAGTATTCGGTACCGATACCAGTGAAAATCCACGGTTCTCGGTACCAATTTCGGTACCAAAGCAAAACACAAAAATATGCTAATTAAAAACTTTTTAGCACTAAAAATAAAACCAATGCCATTCTTTATACTTATTTACAACTGTGTTTAAAGTTTTTCTACAAGTTATATAATTATGAAAAACAGTAAAAAAAAACATGAAACAAGTTTCACCCAAATTTAATTTGTCTTTTAATTTATGAAATATAATTTATTATTGTTGGTAAATAAAGGGGATTTGCTATTAAATTTAAAACATGGAAGAAATATTGTGATTTATTTCTTTAAAAAATAAAGTTTTATAAATTTTTTCAACAGTAGTAGCACTATCACATACATTTTACTAAATAATAGTAATATTTCTAGCACAATGCCTTTATGTAAAAATTAACTTTTAGGCCTAATGAATGCATATTTGTCATTTTAACTGAACTTAAGACTGGTGGTGATGCTTAAGATAATTTTGGTCATTGAGGGTTTCTGTAAAAAAATAGTAATAGATCATATCAATTATTATTAAAAGATAATACTACTACTAATTCTACTATCATACTAATGTATATACAATGCACTATGAATTGATGAGCTGCTGGGTTCATGAATATTAATCACGTTGTCTGTGTTCGGTCAAACTGATTTGCTGTAATCAAAACAGGCAAGGTACTAGATCAGCGACAGCCAATGAAATTGCCATTTGCGCATTAGCTCCGCCCACTACCGGAGAAACCGGTATGTCTTCTGCTTGTTCAAAAATGAATATGAATAATTCTAAATGAACTCCATTATTTTGACAGGAGAAGACAACAAAGAATAGGTTACATATATCGTGTCGATTCAGCGTGGTAAGACTCTTGCTCTCTCTCTCTTTGCATGTGTGAGAAACAGCGCTATCAGTAAAGCGACGATGAGTCGTGCACCTTCACAAAGAGTTTACAGAGCATCAAATACAGGTGCGCTGTGCGTCCATTGAGATGAACTGAAAAGTTAGAGAGAACTCTGAAGCTCAGATGCGGAAATTAATGCAAGCGTCATGCGCTTCGGTCTATGTAGTAAACAAACCCGCACGTCTCTGCCATTCATTAATTCACACAGAGACGCGCAGAACACGGATTCATATTTCAAACAACTTTTGCGGCTTAACATTTACAGATACTGGTCCATATGGAGATTTGATTTGATTAATTTATGCTAACTTTGACAAATTCCATGACTGTCCATATTAAAATGTAAGTTTCATTTTCATGACTCGATTTTGAAATTCTGTCCTCGTTTTCTGCTTCGCGGAAATAATAGCGCTGAACCGGGTTTGAACGGGACCTCGGTACTACCGGTACTTAAAGAAACCTGGTACCGTCACATTTAAAAAATTTTAGTACCGACTTGGTACCGAAGAATCGGGTCTTTTGACAACACTACTTGGTACAATATTTCATTTTATTTAAAGGATAGCACGAATGCCCTCCTTAAGCAAAACGTTTTGTTTCAAATTATAAACCCATAGATTCTGAATTGAGGCAAAAGCTGTGTCTGAATCCACACACTACCAGATAATGTGTTGCCTGTGATCATACATGTGAACATCTGCCATGTTGAAATTGTCATTTGACCTACAGTACAACGTCAAGTGCTTTTTACTGGCATTCACAAATATGACACTTCCCTCTTTTTTACTTTCATGGGAAAGTAAAGACATTCAGACAAATGTGAATACATTGCCCATATGTGTTTTAGAGCAACTGTATATCGATGTGCAATGAGTTATCATCTGACACTATCACTGTACTACAAAGCTATTCAACTCCAGTCCTGCAGGATCATTGTCCTGCTGAGTTTAGCTCTAACCCTAACCAAACACACCCCAAACCATTAATCAAGAGGTTTAGAATAACTTGCAAATTACAGGCATTCATTTTAAATTGGGATAGGTACTGCAGGACATTGGGCTTCCAGGTCTGAAACTGAAGAGGACTGTTGACTTTTTTTTGTAAGTATAGGGTCGTGGACTCTACTTGAAACTCCCTGGATCAGGGCCGGGCAACTCTGACCAAGCTAATCAAGTCTTGAGGATTACTAGAAAGCTACAGGCAGGCAAATTGGATCAGGGTTGGAGCTGAACTTTGAGGGAAAGTGGATTTCAAGGGACAGAGTAGCCTCAGCTTCAGACATCATGCAAATGGACCGTTGGCTGAATGTCTGATCTGCATAAGGCACACAAAATTGATAAAACTTTAGGAGTTTCAAAGGTGTCGTCTGATTGATTGGATTACTAGAGATCTTGTATAACAGAGAAATTGTGCCTCAGTGTTTGGTAAACAGCATAGTATAGTGTGAAGTTTTCACATCTGGAAGTAGCATGTGTCCTAGTGCCATATGTCCACAAGAATGTAAAACTGCAGATGTTTCTATGGCGGTGGGGCAAAGCACAAGTACTGCATGTTCCCTCAGGCAGTGAAATCATGCATTATTGCGCAAAGTATTAATGTTGGAAGTGACATCAGACGTTTGAGACCATCAGAAACAGATGACCTCATTGGTACAGTAGGATCTCAATGGGAACAGTGGCGTTCTGAGATGATTCAGAACCTAAACTACACTATTAAGTTAACACATTTCTAACAATTCCATATGGACACCACTTGCCCCTCTGCTGAAAAACAGAAAGAGAGATGAAAAGCGAAAGCGCGTTCCTTTTACACATAGATATATGACAGCCGTGGAGACGACAGTAAAGCACCATCTGTCTTTCATCCTCCATATCCCCCTGTAACCTGGGGACTTTCGACCTCCGCCCCGACCCCTGACTTTTGGCATCACACAACCGTGTCTAAACTCTGAAGCCTGCCATGTGGAGTATCTGGCAGAAGTATGGCTTCTCTGAGTGAGTCAGAGAATAAATTAGAAATTGGAGGCCGATGTGCAGATTTAAACTGTCATTGAATTAAAATATTGATTCAAATGCTGACTGACAAAGGAACAATGCAATTTTATTTTACAATGAAATTTCTCCAATCTCAAGGAAATTTCTGTGAGGAACTATGACTAAAACAAAACACGGAGTAAAAGCACTGCTAATGTCTTTCTTATGAATCACGAGGAATGAGGTTAACAAACGTTCAGCTGGATACTAGAGCACTGAGGTTAGAAGAAGGACCGGACTGTCGTGCTTGCGTGAGTGAGATGACAATGAGATGAGAAGCAGATGTTTGTAGACGCGAGCTTGAGAAACGTGACGTCCATATGAGACCAGACTTCCCCATAATCAAACTCTGACATACAGAAGACCCTGCAGACTACATCATAAAGCTGTCCTATGAGTATCACTTGTCCACAGCTCCCAGTGTGTGACGCAAGAACTGGGACAAATCCCAGGCTCACACAAAGAAACTGATCAGGTCTTCTGAGAAACTCTGGGTTGGTGCTGGTCTAGTAGTGGTCAGATAAAACAATTGTGCTTTTATTTTTTTATCAACCTTGGATGACTTCCTCCTCTGTTGATGAGTGCAGCTGTTAATGGTGACAAATGCAGTAAAGGTCAAGTTCGCAACACAAGATTCAAGTTTGTTGTTTACTGGAGATGATTCTGAACAAGTACTTTAAAGTTCAGGGGCTGCAATATGTCTAAACATTCAAGCAAATATTCTACTTGTGTGGTCTTGAGTGTATGCAGTCATTATCATATATTAGGATAATCTAGCAGCAGGAGATCCAATAATGTGATTTTGAACCCAGCCCAAGAGTTTTTCAGAGTTCATGAGAACGTCCTCCATCTTTTTATTTACCCTAAATGGACCTCAAAAAAGGAATCAACTGACAAGTCATATCATTTTCTGTTTTTTACTTTGGAAATTGTTCTTATTTGTGTGAGGCCCAAATCAGTGTGTGGGAAGACGAGAGAATAGCCTTGTCAAACCAGGGTGACTTTTCACCTCTATTCTGAGCTGAAGCAGAGGGACTGCTGGGAAATTTTGCAAGCAGAAAACGTGTTTTGTTCGGGGCCACCCTGAAAACAGCCGTGAAATTTAGTGTGAAGAGTATAAGCGACCCTTCACAGTCCACAATGACTCACTCACTATCACAGAGAGAGGCCTGATGGCACTACCACAATATCAAGTAAACGTAGTCACAACAGGACAAGTATACAACTAATGTGTCTAAACTGAAATCTGACACGGGGGTCTTATTTCTACTAATTTACTCTGAGAAGCTACAAAACATGAGTGAAAAGAATTAGCTGTGTTTAATAGTATTATGTACAGCAAGATCCAACCTCACTTCAGTTGAATGAATAGGACAAAATATCAGTTGAAATCAAAATGCTATAGCAACAAGTTTGGAAATTTAATTGAAAATGCTTTGAAAATTCAAATTACATTTCTGAATTGGAACTAAATTTAAATGGAGGTAGCACACTGAAACCAGTGTTATTAATGTTCATTAAAACTGTAACTTGCTTCAGTAATTGAAATAAATTAGATGAAATCCTTATTTCAGTTACTTTACGAGGCAAGATTTCAATTATTTTCATAATTTGTTAGTTAATAAGTTACTACAATCAGTGACTAAAACTAATAAAGCAAAATATAATCTGATATATATATATCATCTATATATATATATAAAAAATATATATATAGATGAATTTAAATGATTTATAATTACAATAATGGCATATTTAAAAAAACTGCTATGACCTACAATTAAAGTTTAATTTAAGAAAGTAGATTTCAAATTAGTTGAAATTTAGAGAAAGTAATTATTCAGAAATAACTGCTGAACACTGCAACTGACCAATCAGGATCAGATATTTAAGACACATACAGTAATTACACAAATTAGCTGAGAAAGTATCAATTTGGCATCTTGAGGGGCTATTTTCACAAAACCAGTCTTAAGTAGCACTGTATATTTGTAGCAATAGCCAAAAATACACTGTAACGGTCAAAATTAACCTTTTTTTATGGCAGAAATCATTAGAATATTAAAGTAAAATCTTGTTCCATGAAGATATTTTGTAAATTTCCTACCGTATATGTATCAAAACTTATTTTTAGATTAGTAATATGCATTGCTAAGGATTTCATTTGGACAACTTTAAAGGCGATTTTCTCAATATTTTGATTTCCTCGCACCCTCAGATTCCAGATTTTCATATAGTTTTATCTCAGATAAATATTGTCCAATCTTAACAAACCATACATAAAATGGAGAGCTTATTTATTCAGATGGTTTATTCAGATTATGTATAAATATCAATTTCCAAAAATTGTCCCTTACGACAGGTTTTGTTGTCTAGGGTCACATTTAATCTGAGATGCACTATAGTCCCATTCTTAGTACTTAACCCTCTGGAGTCGATTAACGTATATACGCGTTATGAGGCATTTTCTCCTGATAACCCTGAAAAGAACTTAACATATTCGAAATAAACTAGGATCATAAAATTCAGAGGTGGGTAGTAACGAGTTACATTTACTTCGTTACATTTACTTGAGTAATTTTTTGGGGTAACGAATACTTTTCGGAGTATATTTAAAGATGGGTACTTTATACTCTTACTTGAGTAAATTTTGGGGGAAAAATCTGTACTTTTACTTCGTTACTGTGGGCGACGCTGCTCTCGTTACTTTATCTTAATGCAATAAATGTTATAAATGCTTCAGTTTATTCCAAACGCGTCGTCTACTTTTCTCTGGACAATGAGCGATGCCCATTCGCGAATGATTCATTCTTTTGAGTCAATTCTGTTCAAAGGCTTGATCAAACCAATTGGCAAACGAGTGAATTGGTTCATGAATCAGTTTGAATGAGTCGTTCAGTTCCCTGCCGCACGCGCTGAGCGACTGAAGTGGTTCACTCGGAGTTGTAACGTTTAACATCAGCAGCGTTGAAAACGGGACTATGGAACTGCACTGAATTGAAAGCAAATCTGCAAAGGCTGTTATTTGCTTGCGATGGAGATCCTTATTAGATGAACGCGTGTGCTGTCTACTGTTTAACAGGTAATAACTTGGGCTACACTCGATTACAGTACACGATACCACTGTGACATTAGTTTGTTGTACGTGTGTGGCTTATAACAGAGGGGAGTCAAGTTGAATGCAGCTTCCAAAAGACAAAAAATAGCCGATTAAGATTTTATTAATTTTAATACAATCACACCTGTGCGAGTATGTTCAGCAAGTCATATCATCAGCTGCTAAATTCAGATCTGTGATTGCTTGCTGGCGCTGAGCCAGAGACAGATGTGTTTTTACAGCGCTGCACATTATAACCAATCACACATGATTCTTTTGAGCTTATTAAAGCATTGGCCAATCAAAGGTGTTCCGATGAGTCATCGCTAAAATGCCGGTGCTTCCTTCACTCACTCACTGACTGAATACCTCTTTCTGGCGAATTCTCTCGCAGGAACAACAAAGTGCAGATGTGTGTACGAATCTTTAATTAAGATATTGATTTCACAGTGTTAACAGTTTCAGTGATTTTAATGGGAGTTTCTGAGAGATTGAAATCTAGACTGTCAGTGAAAATGATCTTTAATAATGTGAATGTTATTTGCTCTCTTTCTGAACAATGAAAGATAAGTAGCAATATTGATATCACATGAACTTTCAATGTTAAATTCACATTTAATATAAAGTCAGTCGTATTAAAAATATGTTATGGCATGACACCTATATCTGTTACTTAAGTAAACAGACAGGGTTTTATAATAAATTACATAAATTGGAGTAAAGGCTGATGAAATATATACATTTATACACACACACATACATTACATACATTTTATCTATATATCTAAATAAAAATAGGCTCAGTATATATGACCCAAAGTAACTAGTAACTAACTACTTGAGTAGATTTTTTATCTGATACTCTTTTACTCTTACTCAAGTAACAATTCAAGACTAGTACTTTTACTTTTACTTGAGTAGATATTTCTAGAAGTACTTTTACTTTTACTTGAGTACAGTTTTTGGGTACTCTACCCACCTCTGATAAAATTATATACATTTATTTTGTCCTCACATTCTTTCTTGTAACTCTTCCCTCTCAGTGACACACAGCTGACTGAAAGGCTCATTATGCAGCTCATTATGCAGCTCATTATGCAGGCCTTTGTCTTCTCAGGTGTAAATCACAATGATATTCATGATAGTTGACGCCTACTCTCATATGACTTTTACCAACAAAAAGTGTCTTAGAAAATTTAAATCAATATATTGTTTTCTGTAAGTGAGTAAACAAGATGATTTTCACATAATTTAGAAAGAAAAATTCTAGGCTACAAGCTCCAGTTCTCAAAAATCCCGGGAACCAATGTTCTTTATGTGTTTTATGGCCTTATTCAAGTGATTTAACATTTTTAGTTTTTCACTAACCACGCATAACATTTTTTTTTCTCAAAAACACAATCATGTACATACATGCTGCTCACTTATTATTATAGCCCAGTTTGTGCTGATTACAGTGAGATTAGACTTTACCCATTTAGATGTGTATAAGAAACTGAAAAAAGCACAAATGTCAGGGCATGACAAAACTTCTCCAGGCCCCAAAAATACCCTTAGACTCCAGAGGGTTAATATTACTCATTAGTACTCATTTAAATACTAATAGTATTTAATGGATAAGTGAATTGGGATTCAGTCAGTGACTTGCACCTTTGTGCACATCTGGTAACTGGCTGATATACTTCAGTGTCGAATAGTGAACAACGCCAGATGACTCAGCAATTTTCATTGCTTTGTGGCCATAGAAAATAACATTTGCAGCACTCTGTAATGGATCTGCACTACAAATGAACACACACTCTTTCAAATAATTTTCAGGAATGATGGGATGGTTTTGGTCTAGTGGGACTACGGTTCCTGTAAACGGATCTGCCGTAACTGATCTGTTTCATCCATCGTCTTGCTCAACAGCATGAACCCCAGATATCAAAACTATTGTATCCAGCAGATTTTCCTCGCTGAAAATGTTTTGACAGAATATTTAGCTGTTCACCAGCTCTTTTCATTCAAAATGGCATGTGTCTGATTTATTCACATCTACATCCAGCCAGAACAATGAGATCAACTTTGGCCAGCTTGGACCAGAGAGAGAAACAGAGAATAATCACCAGTAAACCTTCAGAATTTCAGATTGATATAACTCTTCACTGAACCATTACATCAGCTGGATGGTGTTGTAGACCAGTGGTTCCCAAACTTTTCCATTCCACGACCCACCTAGACAAGTGTAATATATTTCACGACCCACCAAAATATTAAAAAAAAAAAAAAAACAACGAGTGAAATTACTTTAAACCTAATCTTACTTAAAATTTTTATGACAGAAATTAAGTATTTAAGAAAAATAACCATTTTATTTTAGAGTACAACTGAAAATTTCACTACAAATTTACAAGTTTTAATTTTTGTTTACTGGCGTTAAAATATGTAGTGTCCATAAAAACGTGAAGCAGGCTCACTCCAGTGAAGTGTGATCTGCGCTGCTGTGTTTTGTTGCATTCATGATCCTTCCGTGTGTGTCGGCGAGAACGGAGCACAATCCAACACTTTTTTAGAAAAGCATAAGAAGCAAAGCAGAACTATCTAAAACAGTTTGGAGATTAAAATAATTGTGAAATAGGTAAAAAAAGACCGATTGAACCTTTTAATGACATTGCTCTGAGACCTTCAAAACACGCAACGCACACGGACTTAATTGCAATTTGAAAATCACACTAAGGATATTGCAGTTCATTATTAATGTTGGTGGGCTATATCGTTGTGATGAGTGGGTTCCCAGTTCCCGCCTCCTTCTTCCTGTGATTGTGAAGATTTTAATGTTTTACACTGGTGCCGAAGCCAGGGAGGAAGGAGGGGCGCGCTGCCGAAGATCCTTCGCCGCTGGGGTGAATCCGCAGTGCCATCGAGCAGGGCGAAGGAGTCTGCCGCCGAGGGTGCTCGATGTGGTGGGCTGGAGTGAGTTGCCGGGGGGGGGGGGGGGGGGGCGAACTCACTCCAGCCCACCGCCTCGATGACTCCTTCGTGGAAAGAGGTGGGAACCGGCGGACAATCAAACAAAGTTTTAATAACCAAATAAACACAAAACAGCGCGACAGCCCCTCTCGGATGACTGCCGTGCACAAATAAAAAACAAACACAAAATAAAACCCAGGCCTGGTCCTCTCTCGTCCTTCACTGTCATCGCTCCTCTTTTGTATCTTTCCGATCTCCTCCGTGGTTCTTGAGACCGGTGAGTGTTGCTCATTTCCCAATCACTCCACCGGCCTAGCTCTGTTCCCATGGCACTAGGCCCCGCCCCACTCGTCACATTCGTGCAGCCCTAGACTGAACTGTGTTAGTGTCTGTGTGTCATTGAAACGCAAAATTAGCTGCAGCCAAGTGACTTTGTGCGACCCACCTTGTTCCATTCCGTGACCCACGAGTGGGTCGCGACCCACAGTTTGAAAACCCCTGTTGTAGACAACCGAGATACAGAGGAAACAAAACATACACTGGTTCTGACAGCGTCCTTACTAGACATGACCAGATAAAATGACGAGTTGTAAAAGCATGCATTTCCCCCATAACCAGCAACAGCTTATATGCTAAAATCCTTGCATATTTGTCTGTACATTTTGTGAAAGAAAACATATCTGACGCCAGTGTGGGAGAGTGAGCTTGCTTAGTAGTAAATCGCAGGTTTTAACTTTATCTACTGTACGTGAGAAACTACCTACTCAGAAGTTTCAGATAAAAAGCACGCAGCACATTAATAAATCATGATTCAAAGGGTAACCATCATCAATCTGTTGGGCAACATCCAAAAGCAAAACATTAACACTTTTGTAATGAATTTGGTCTATATGTGGAAAGGCTCTACTGTATGTGTGTATACATTACCAGCAGCGTAATGATAAAAAGCAGTTTTCTGTGTTTACATAATAGCACAATAATTCATGAGAATTGAAGTTTTGCTTTGATATGACGACAGAAAAGCTTTTTTACTCAAGTGAAGCTGAAATATTATTCATAATGAAAGTGTTGTGTTAATAATAAAATAAAAAATGCGAAATAGAAGCATTAAAAGGAAAGGTTTGAGAATCCACTCTGTAGAGTTGGGGACAATTCAATTTATTTGAATCTACGTAATAAAAATACCAAAAATCTTGCTGTTTTTTTACAGGTTCACAAGCTCTGTTTTTTTACTGTGGAAGAGAGTATGATGATGAAAAAGGTGACTGACAGATAAATCTGGGGAGTGACTTCACAAGAGATAATGTGCAAGAGAGAGGCCAGGAGGTCTCAGAGGGCGAGAGAAAGAGCAAACGAGGAGTGACAGGATAACAGCAGACGAGGAAGGAGGGAAGAGCGTGAATGTGAGTGTCAGTGAGGAGTTCAGTTCCTCTGATGCCATCTGACCTCTAATACCATCGACATGTGTTCACTGTGTTCATGCTAATGCTGGGAGCAGTTACTCAGCAATGCATAGGCATCCATGTCTCTCTTTCTAACATGCACATACTCTGGATTCAGATATTCATAATGTAAATTAAACAAACATTTTTAATTCAATTATCTAATTGTAATTAAATATTTGTAAAAAGTTATTACATTTACATTAAATGTTCATTTAAATCAGGAAATATCATTAGCACATCAAATGTTCTCATTTATAATGCAAATTAAATACATAGTTTAAATTCATTTAATTGCAATTAAATATTTACTAAAATAAAGAAATGGCATATAAATGCAATTTAAAAATTAAAATTAGTTTTACAGGGACAATGCTAATAAGGACATGCTAATATAGAGGACCAACACTTCAAAAACACATAAATAAAGGACTATTACATAGACTTACTATCCAAATAAATAATAAATGCATAAATACAATTAATAAATACATGATACAATTGTATTTTAGTTTTGATTTATTCATAAATGTATCTTATTAATGTATTTATTTGTTCATTAAAATACTGTGGATTCAGAGATTCATAATGAAAACTAAATAAATATTTTAAAAATTATATTATTATATAGTATTTTTTAATAAAGTGATTACATTTAAATGTTAATTTAAATAAGAAGAAATATCTGTAGGACACATAAATATATGATTAAATAAACATACATCAAGCCATTAGAATCCCTAATAATAATGTATTACATTCACTTTTTCACTTAAAAAGCATAATTGTTGAATACAATTTTTAAAAAATGTAATATATTTTCCCATTTGACTATGTATTTATTAACTTTGTGCAGTATACGCCTATCTATCTATCTATCTATCTATCTATCTATCTATCATTTACTCATTTATTTAATATTTTTGCAGATTTGGTTCTATAAAAGGACCAAAATGGTTGATACGAAATTAACGCTAATATGTAAAAGAAAAAGAAAATGCCAGTCTTAGTCTCAGACTTCTGAACCCCATAGAGAACATGAACACAAGACTTTATAACGTACTTATCTGGCACACAGTTACATATGACCTCACCTTGATGTAATTTTACTAGTGACAGCTAGATATACCCAAACAGACAATTTGTCTTTTTTGACATTAAAATATGCTGTTTCGGGAAAAAGGCAAACGAGACAGGGGAGAGCTAGAGAACCTCCCTAATCGTCTGCCGCTGATGAGTTCCAGAACATTTCTGTGTGATTCTGACTACATGAGACCAGCGTGTATTTATGTGTGTTAAGTTGTGCACATCACGCAAAGACTCATCTTTACACCATCATTAGTCACAGATTCCAAACATGCTTCGTCTCATTACTGGAAAACGACACATGTTGTGTCCATGACAGTACCAGACCCAGTACAGAGATGGATTTGGAGCTCCTCACTAATGACTATAACACTAATGTAGCATGAATGAGGACTCTTGACCAGCTGGACAAAGCCCATTTCATTCCTCACAAAGCAGCAACATCTCCTGAATGACATTTTGCAACAAACAAAGCAAGCTGAAGATATATCGAAAAACAGCTGAGCATGGACAACATTTCTAGCAACACAGAAACAAATTCTGAAATATTTAAAAAGGCCCAGGCTAAGACAAACCATGTGCTTGACTCATTCAAACTAATGGCTTTCAAGGCTCAAAAACAGCTATAATAATCTGTCCATTAATGAGATATTAGCTTATTTCAACTTGGCAATGATTATCAAACATAAGCCGCTTACATCTTTTCCAGTTGCAGAGAAAAGGTCGCGTGGCTTTATCGATTATTAGCATTAGCAAGATCCAGCATTTGTTGTTGTTTGTCGTGTTTAGAATGTATCATAATATTACATGCTTACCTTCATTTCGCTCCTGGAGCATCCTTATATATTCCTATCATTCATCCAGACTTTAGACTTAGAGTTAGGCCTAAGGTAAAACCTTGCTGCTCATAGGTTACTCTTTCAGAGCTCAAGAGATTTAAAGGGAAAGTTCACCTAAAATAAACTAATAGGTTACTAATAATAATAATAATAGATTTTTTTTTTTTAAATCCACTCTTGTGTATTTTGTGAATTTTGAGTGTATGTAAAATAGGTCATATTATGTAACCACACTGTGACATATAGTTACACTATAAAAGCATAAAGCTGCAACACCAATGTAACATATATTGTAAAGCAGCAACTTAGGATTACTTATTGTATATGAACATTTATTGAACGTACAGATGAAATTATTAAAAAATATACAGACACAATTTAAAGTAAAATATTTTGTTCCATTGACATAGGCATTTATTATTATTATTATTATTATTATTATTATTATTATTATAAGATAACAATTAAGGAGAATAAAAAACAAAATTGTTTAGAATAAAGTTGCAATTATGAAAAAATATTATAAATTATAAAAGTATTTATGAGCTATAAGATTACAATTCTTAAAATAAATATGCAGTCACAATTAAAAACAAAAACAAAATGTAAAATATTAAGACACAAGCATGTGATTTAAAAGCCTTACAAAAAAATAAATAAATAAAAATTACAAAAAAAAATAAAGCTGTATAAAGTTGGCAAATCAAGTTTCAAACTTGAGACAAAGGGAAAATGTATAAAAATAAATACAAATAAATGTATTTTACAATTAAGAAAAATTAAATTAAATTCTAATTAGGAAAATAAAGACATAATTATGAGAAATAGTCACAATAAAAATACAGTTGCAATTTAGAAAAATAAAGATGGAGTTGAGATATAAAGTCACAATTAAGAAAAATTAAATCAAAACTGTGACAAATAAAATCATAACTATGAGATATAAAGCTGCAAAAATAATAAAATGAAATTATGAAAAATAAACTTGCTAGTATGAGAAATAGTCATAAATCTGAAAAATAAAGTTGCAATTTTGAGATATAAAGTTACAATTCAGAAAAAATAAATACAAAATTGACAAAAAGTCAGAAATATGATATCAAGCTGCAATACTGAAAAAAAATGAAATTATTAAAAATAAATTCACTATTATGTGCAATAGGATCACTATTATTTAAGATATATCATCACAATTAATAAAAAAATAACAACAAAATTGTATAAAATGTAATTACGAGACAAAGTTGCAATTATGAAAATAAAGTCATAATTATAAGACAGGGGTAGCTACTTTTTGCAGACTGCTTTAACACAGCTGTAATTTTCAAGTGACCCTGAACACTTTGATTAGCCAGTTCAGGTGTGTTTGACTGGGGCTGGAGCTGAGCAGGTTTGCGTACCCATGCCATAAGATATATAGTGGTAAATCATTTTTTTTGAAGAATATTCTGCACATTCTTCTTAATAGTGAAAAAACACAAAAGTACCATAAAAGTTCAAATAAATGGGGTCCATACGATACTTTACATGCTCTATATTGAGTCCTCTGAAGCCTTTGTGTGATGCACAGACTGACATTTAAATCAGATGAACATTCCCTTCCATTCTTATCTACAATTTCCGTTTTCACTTTTCTGGCTTTAATCAAACAGAGAAGGGCTTCGGCTGAGAGGTCTCTGCAGTATCTGTCTCTGTATCGGCCTCAGGTATGTGAGAGCGTCTTCATGCATGCTGCGTCCATCTAATGATCAGATAAACCCCAGACAGAACAGGAAAACCTTCCTTCAAAGCCTCAGACTGCAGTCCTCATGTGGAGCCGGAGCCTGCGGCGCAGAACCATGGGAGACACCAACACACAACAACTGCAACTAATTGAACTCAGTTTACATTCATCAGAGGAAAACTAACGTCATTGTTATGCCATTGGCAGTAATATCCAGAGAGTTATAGTAAATCTTGTCATCTCTAATGGTGTGGCGTAAACAGCGAGACCACTAAAAGCCAGTCGATTGAAAACTGGTCACAAATCTGAAGTCAGCTTCGGGTTTAAATATGTATTGTTGATTTGCCATACTTGTCACTATTAAAGCATGTCTTTCATAATCTGAGGATACGTCTATTTTTTTTTCGGAAGGGGTGGGGGGATAATGAGCCCAGCTCTCCCATATTTCTGTGTGGTTTTATTCAGACTCCAGCATTTAGACCTCCAGGATCTACTCTTGCACAATAATGACCCATGTGCAGATGTTCCATGGCATAAAGTTTGGGAAATCAGCTCCACAAATTCAAACAAGGTTTACTTATGGACTGGATGATAACAGGATGTTTTCAAATGTAGTAATCAAGCTGCACAGAAACATGCTGTTGCGGGATGCACTTGAGTAGTTAGTGAAACACAAAGCTAAACTGAACGCAGTCGTTGATGACCCTGTCAGACCCTGGGAGATGGGGCAACTGGATTCAAAACATTCTACGTTTGATTTTATATATATATAAAAAATACTAAAACATATGCAACATTCAGTGTGAAGGGCAAAATTACAATCAAACCTATAACTTATGTTTACTTTGAGTATATGAACCATTACTTTTCTCATTACCCAGTTCAAACAGGCCATGTTTGCATTAGCCAGAAAACCATTTGGAGTGTTTTCAGCTCATATGATAAACTGTATAAACCAACTTTAATTAAATCAAAACGAAACATGTTAACTTTAATTACAAAATAACTCGTACATGAGCAATGTGATCCTCATTATCTGCATCCTCATTTTTATTTTTTTAAGTAAATGTGATATAAAGCAAAATTTCCCAGCAATATTCCTAGTAAGACTTGACATAGCCCTGAATGACAAAAATGAGAGCAGCTTAAAGTGGGCCAATCCTGTCTTTGACAATTAAGAGGATGTTCTTTGGATGGCTTTCTTATTATGTTTAAAGCCAACCGGAAATTCTGGGATATTGTTTTAATACTGTAAATCTGAGAAAATTCAATTGAGCTGCAGGATAATCCCTCAGAAATCAGAGTTTGATTAATTCCTGTGAGACCCACCTACACATGTGCCTTCATAAAAATGGAAAAGGCACAAAAAAAAACAAACAAAAAAAAAAAACTACTGTAAATGCAGATGTGTGTGGATTAGTGTCTGGAAATGTTGCCACCACACATAATGGATTTACCATGAAAATTGTGCTGTGCGTCAAACACCGATAACTCATTTCTTTCACCATAAAAACCTTTTCATCTTTTTGGGGGGAGACTAGGGTTGTCACATTTCATACTCCTGTGAATGTTTTTCTGAGTAGCTTTATTTCTGAAAGTTAGTTTCAGTCTGTATATACTCATAAAGGTGTGTGTATGTATATATAAAATTTCATTTTTATTGTCAGGAACAAAAAAATACAGAAAAAACAATACAGTTCATTGAGCAAGTTGTCACAATGGATCCTGCCATTAACCAGACTATTATAAGCTTTTCAGGTAAATTTAAAAAGTAAAACATCACAAAACATCATAAAATGACTAAAACTGAAATAAAAATAAATTATAACCAAGTACAAATATATATATATATATAAAAAAAATCATAATAAAAAAGGCAAAAGTACATATCAAAAAATTACTAAAAGCCTAAACTAAAATGAATAAATGAAGTCTGAAAATCTAATTCAAAATACTATAATAGTTTATGAATAATAGTAAAATAACACTGTGACAACTAGCCTCAACCTGATTTTTCTTTTACTAATTTGTCCTAAAAATGAGCTCAAGCTTTCAGTTAAAGTGTGCCTTCATTTTACAGTTAACAGTCTGCTTGTTATATACCATCACATTTAACCCTTGCATGAACTTTGACAATGTTTGAGTGGTTGTGCAGATGACATCCACCTCCCTTTCTCTCTTCCTTTCCTCTTTGTTATTATTTTTTGTGCATTTGTAGGTTGGATTGAGGAATGTGCTCCATTTCCCTAAAGGAAGTGGAGAGCTGAGCCCAGCCCTGTCGCCCCTCCTCATGCGGGCCGTTGAGTGAAAGACCATCAGACCCTGGACGTCCTTCCTGCTGTGCCCGCCCTCATCACAGCCTGATCCCCGTCCCTGCCACAGCAGCTGCTGCTGGACCGCTCCTCTGTGGGTCACAGTGCTCTTCTTGTACCTGGAGTAAATCTGGCTAGGATTTCAAGCTACAGCTTGAAAATCCCCAGGAGAAACCCATTCACTAAGTGTACAGGGGAGGCTTTACGGGGGCCATGCACAATTATAACATTGAAAAAATACAATTATATTACCCTACTTTTCACTCAGATAATCCCGTAATATTGCATCAATACTTATACATATTACTGAATATCATCTTTAATATGGTATTAGTGTGAATATAGAAAAAATGGGACACTGTCTGATATTTTAAAGTATGATGTCAAATGGCTTAACCGCTCAAACAATACTAGTTTACATAGTTAAAAATCTACACTGTAAATTATAATATAGGACTAAACAAACAAATGCAGAAGCTACAAAAATACAAAATATTGTCCATTTTTACCTGCATTCACTCTAATAATGTGAATTTAAAGCACAAGTCTGAGATTTACATTAAATCTACTAATGTAATTTGACAATATATATACATACATATATATATATATATATATATATATATATATATATATATATATATATACATTCTTTTTACATTTATATCAGAAAGTAATGTGTAATTGCTGCTTTTGGCTACAGAAATGTTCTTGAATTTTTGCACTGAAGTTCATTCACAAAAAACATTTACATGACCTATTAATGCATTTGAAGCGTGTTCAGATTATCTGCAGTATGCATGAAAAGGAAGTTACATTTAATCATCTGCAGGATTGCGGCAGTTGACTGCAATCAACATTTAGCATAATCTGCCTTATACAAACACATACAAATTCAGGTTAATTAAATTCCAACCTGAGGCAGGACTATTTTGGTGGCTTACTGTAGATGTCAGTGCAAAACCAGTGTAATACAAAGTCCAAAACCCCAGGCGTGCCGAGGCTCATGGCAGTAAGAGTAACACAACTTCACTGGTTTTCTTCAGTGCTGGCATACAGGCCTCCCCAGCTCTCATCCCACAGCCAAACATGACCACAGAACCAGAACAGCTCTCAATGCCATCGCTGCGATCCATCAGACCTCACAAACCTGGCCTGAACCCAACCCACTGATGTAACATACCCACAATTCAATGCACCGACCTTTACCGCCATCATTTTCCCCTATTAATATGTTCAATTAGATTGGTTTAGTTGCATTTTACAGTAATTTGTAGAGATGTTTCAGCTATACATTGAAGTTTCAAGGCTTAACAGTGGAGAATACGAGAGTGTGCCACCGTCAACATTAGAAATGATGATCTACGCCAAAATATGAAGTCACAGTTTTGGTCCTAGGAAAACAAGAACGCCCGGCCCTGATTGAAACATGCTGACAGTATTAAAAACTTATTTCATTCCAAGACAATTCATTTGGATTCTTCTTCAAACTTTTTATAACGGGTACTTGAGTAACAAGTAAAATGGAACATAAAAATGTTCTATTTGAAACTTTAATGCAGTTTACTCATTGAACATTAGAACAATTTCACATTTACGGTAATACAGTGTACCCGTAATAACAAATGTACTTTGAAAGGACATTAAAAGGTTAGTAAGACTTTTTTTAAGTCATTTTTGTCCAGCAGAGTCAAAAATTACTGTTCAAAAATTACAGCAAAGACATGTATAATGTTAAAAAAAATGTTTTTATTACTTTGGAAGCACGTTTCCGCCACTGAATAAAAAAAATATTAAAAAGATAATTGCGACTTTTCATCTCAGAATAGTGAAATATAAACTCCAAATTGCGAAAATTGAGAGATATAAACTGGATTTTATAACTGAGAGAGATAAAAATATGTAATTCAGAGAAAAACTGTCAGTTGCAAGTTTTTAACTGAGGAAAAAAAAAAATCTAAATGATTTGATGCATGACAAGATGTAAACTCACAATTGCGAGAAAGAAATGTCAAAATTGTTAGATAAAAAGTTGCAATTCTCTTAAAAAAAAAAATCTCATATTAGAATGATTTCTGAAGGATCATGTGACACTAAAGGCTGGAGTTTTGTTTAAATGACACTTTAAAATATATTAAAATAGAAATTGTAAAAGTGACATGCAAAATGGCACATTAAATATTTGCTTGAAATTTTTAACTCACTGAACACTACGACAATTTCAGTTTCACACAATAATAACAAAAATTCATTAAGAAGCCAAACTTTGTTGTTTATAACAAGCTTTTATTTAAAAGCACATGTATTAGAGCTAAGTACATTTAGCAGAAAAAAAACAAAAACACATTTTGCCATTATTTCTTTTGTACAAAATGAGACAATACAAAAATACTAATAGTGAATTTGATACAATTGTATGTGTTTTATTCAACGCTTATTAAAAACATACTATCACAAATCTACAATATTTTAGTTACCTAAATACAAAAATCGGTCAATCAATGCTCATAAAAGCAGCACTTTGTAAATAACACAGGTCATGACACATTGCTTTTTAGATTCATAGTGGATATATCTAAACATGTTGAGAAATAATATCTTACATAGTTAATTTTAGTGATCTATACATTATTTATATACTTCTGAAAGAGAAATAAAACGGTTTGTTGAAATGATAGGACGGACTATACAATGGGAGGGATGTGCAACACATTTGGAGCTTGATTTGTGTTGTATGGATGTGTTTTCTGTAATAGTCAGGCAGTACTGTACAGCTGTTAGTGGGGACAGTAGACATCATCACGATAGGAGCATTGAGGCTAAGAAAAGGCTTTTTCGAAAAAACAAAACAAAAAAAGTCCACAGTTTTCTAAAGTTTCTTCACATGGTATCGGTCCACTGCACCAGGACCAAGTGCGGAAACACACGCGACACATACAAACACACACAAACAGGACAGAGCGTCCTGCCGAGGGACCCCACATCCCCTTCTTGGGGCAGTTTGACTCATGCCAGGGCAGGTGGACATAGGGCACAGGTGGCATTCTGGGTAAAATCACACAACTAGAGTTGAGTGATTATGCAGTAGGAAGGGAAAGAGGTCAAACCAGCCAGCGGAAGAAGCTCGTTCCCGGTTTCAAAAAAATAAAAATGTGCCAGTGCGGTCAGTGGGAGTCAACCCCTATGACCGTGGTGACGAGACACACCTCCCCGACATCTAACCCCGCCCCCAGACCAATCAGAAGACAGCAAGGTGGAACAGCTAAGCCACGCCCCCAAAATTCAGGCAGGGATGGGCGGTGGCCATCGTGAAATCATTATCTAAAATAAAAATCTATTCATCTAAAAAAATACTCATGTAAACCCAACCCACCCGCCATTTAAAACCCTTTAAAATGCATTCTCCAATAGTTAGGCCACTGTTCGGGTAGCTAAGATCAGCTTTGATGGCTAAAAGCTTCTCAAAGCTACACTTCTCAGATAGCGAGTGGTGACGTTTAATGAACTTGGATATAGTGCTATAAGTTATTCTTCTTTATACTGTTAATATATCTGTGCTAATTACATCGCAGGTAAAACTAATCATTCCTATTAATAAGGAATTTGTTGTCCTATACTGTTGCTGAAAGGCCACAGAGACAAGAGAGAAGCGCTGGTCACGTGACCAGCCTCACATTCACTCTCTTTCTTTCATTGGCGTTCATTAACCATTCTGTGTATTACTTTCGTCAAAGGGGCTCGATTCATTCTCCGCAATATTTTGAGGGAGAAATCACTTTTTTGTTAGCTTCGTGTCTGTTTGGCCTTTCGAACTGGGCTCTAAGATAGTGAAGTCATTATAATAAGAGTCAATAGGATTGTCTCTGTCCTGTCCCTACATTCTACTGTCAGATGAGAGAGAAGAGACGTCAGCTAAGCCGGAGCTCCTCTGTCACAGGTGGCTGTTCTGGTTTCTTCAGGGGATTCGAGGGGAGGTGAGGGATGGGGACACTGCCTCCTACACCATGTTGTGATGGTTGTTCCTCTCTATGATGTCAGAAGAGGGGAGGAGCTCTTTCTTGATTGGCGAGGGAGGAGGAGTGGCAGTCTTGGCTTTGGGTTTGAAGAGGTCCGATACATAAAAGGCCTGGAAGGGTGGAGAGAGAGAGAGAGAGAGAGAGAGAGAGAGAGAACATATGAGATTATTTGAGAACAAACTCTTTCCAGAATGCAAATAACAGAACCCGCATAATATGGTTGTAGTACATGAAAAGGGTTGAACAACAACTGGCTTGTTTTAAAATCATGAATTTAAACCACAGTTGGCACAAACCACAGGAAACTGAATGCAATTTTTTTGGAAGGATAGTAGAATGAATTGACTGATTAATTTTTCAGAGAAACACAACATCTGGGAAATGAAGTTTTCTTCTATTCTTGTCGATAAAATTGTATGTTTATGAAGAAAGATTTTTTTTTCAAGTTATACATTTATATTACTATTTAAAAGTTTGGGGTTGATATGATTTCTTAATCTGTTAGAGAGAAGTCTGAAATACACACAGACACACACACAAAATATAATAAAATAAACCAGTCACATTGTAAACGTTTTATATTTTTTAAAATTATAAAACAGTAAAATTTTTAGGAAGACATTTTTATAACAAATGTAACAGTCTCTACGGTCATTTTGATTAATGTGTCTTGTAAAGTAATGTATATTGTATATGTCGTCTGGTTGACTACGTCTTGTATACATTTTTCTGAAAATTCCTGTCATATGCACATAAACTGACAGTCACCACTGATAAGCTACTACTAAATATTGTAGAAACGTAATTTTCTGTAAAGTTGCTTTGCAATGATTTGTATTGTAAAAAGTGCTATACAAATAAACTTGAATTGAATATTAATTAAAAGCATATTACTTATTCGTATTAATTACATTTTTTAGATATTAACATTTTAATAGATAATGGTTAAGGTTTATATGACCATTAAACTTCAATCATTTTTTTTAAATGTTTTTACTAGTGCTGTCAAACGATTAATCGCATACAAAACAAAAGTTTTTGTTTGCATAATATATGTGTTCTGTTTATATTTATTATGTTAATATAAATACACACACATACTGTATATATTTAGAAAATATTTACATGCCTTTTTATATTCAAATAATTTAATTATAAATAAATATATTTAATATTTAATTTAATAATAACATTTTTCTGAAATATATACATGCATTATATTTAATCGTTTGACATCAGTGCTTTTTACAATTTCAAAAAGACAAGCGAGTAATCACATCCAAAATAAAAGTTTTTGTTAACATAATCTTTCAGAATTTCGGTTTCAGAATCGTTTTTTATTCCACACATTTTTTTTAATTTCAATTCATTTTCATTTTACTTCATTAAACTCAATTTCTAATTGCAATTGTAGACCACATTTGCTATGTCAATTCAAACTCAAGAATTCAAGAATTTTAGCCGTATAATTTCAGTTCAGTGGTGGAAATCCCAATTAACCATAAAAACTCACACGCTGATAAGAGCGACTAACTTACACCACATGCCTTAAAAAAAACATGGAGTCAGTAGTAAAGATAAAGATAAAGAGGAAATCCCTCAGTTCTTTTGTTTCGGGCTTCGACTGTGAGGGACTGAGGTCAGTATTAATGGTCTCACTTGGCGTGGGAAGAACTTTGTTGTCAAGGAAAGATGCCCAACAACCCTCTCTTTACGTCCTAATGACATCACTGGCAAACAGGAAACCAGGGAGGGGAAGAGAGGAAGTGTGCCCTTGGCATTAGACTAGGCATGCATCCAACGGATTTACAAAGAGCTGAAAATATACAAGTCTGAGTCACGGGCATTTCATGCCAAAGTCGGGATGCTTTCACAGGGATAGGAGAAGCCTACGGGATATTTAGCTGTCTACACACCATGAATGTTACTGAAGCATGCAGAACAGCTGAGCTGGATGGCAGTGGTGTGGAATCACCGATTCCAGAAAGCCTGCCAATGTGTAAACACACACTATTTTTGAGTGTGTGAAGAATATGGGGCCAGTGTGTGACAGGAAAAGAGGTCAGTGTTTGGGGTAGCTAACAGCTAAATTATCCTGACATGTTTCAGGAGCTGCTATGAACCGTGGCACCCCGAAGCGACGTACTGCTCTTGGACAATGCCAAGGGGCAAGAAAAAGTGTACAGAGACGTATTCACAGAGTTAAAAAAAAGGGATTTTCTTTTGTAATGTGGGTGACAGACTTGAGCAAGTAAGCTAAGATTATCAACAGGTTTGTAAGTGTGTGTGTCTGTGTGTGTGTGTGGAAAGAGACAGAAAGTGAACAGAAAGCCTTCAAGAGGCCATCAGAGTTCTGGATTCATCTTTCCAGCAGCTGTTTCTTGCATATCCTTTCAGTGAAAGACGTTGTGCTCACATACAAAGAGAGCTTTATCCAAAGGTTACAGTGGATGAGTTCATACTATAGGGCTTCCTGTGACCATCTTCTGCTTATATGAGTGAAAGTTCGCCAGAAAGATCATGACATTTCCAGAGTGACCTTTACATTGCACTGGAACGACATCAGGAAACTGGATCTAGAACCTATGAAGGATTTCATTCTAAGAGCAAGTATGTTGCTTGACAAGGCCAAACAATATATTGTTTCATCATTTAAATACTACTTAATATATATATATATATATATATATATATATATATATATATGTATAGCTTAAAAATGTAAATTCTTTAATATTTTCTGGAAATTCACTCAATATTAGAAAATAATTGTGTTTTATACTGATAGGGCTGACGCAAGACAGAACGTCTGATAATTGTATGTCTCCATATCTGGAATGTGTGTAATTACGTGTTATCAGATATGCCATCAGCTACAAGCATGCATTAAACTGTACTGTCCAGCATGACTTACAATAGGCTTCTTGATGCACTACAACCTCTGACCTGTAATCACAGGCTGCCAATGAACCTGTGTCAGGGGGTGAGTGCTTCCTGTGTCACAGCCCTCGGTCAGAAAGTATACTTCCACAGCAAACCCACTCCATTGTGTTCGATTGCCCAGTCAGCACAGGAAGCTGTTTTGCGTGTTTGTCTGTGTGTGCCTATGTGTGCTGACCTTATTGTGGTTCCACTAATTGGGGAAAGAATTAAGATGCATCTTTACAGTCTGTAAAGACTGTACAGTCGGTTCAACACTGCAGCTGGAATTGCTTGCCAGTTCAGCACTGAACAGCGTAAGGATCACTTTAGAGATCACTTTAATGATGTGAGCAAGTTTAATTTATTTGGGTCTGACAGGAAACATTTTGTTTTGTGTCAAATTGAGGAAAGACTGATGCCCAAGTGCATAAAGAATCAGTGAAAGGTGGAGGAGGTGGTTATTTAGTAAAATGCTGTTCTACTAGCATGATATAGTCACTGTTAAAATTCCTTGATATTTTGAACAATGATAATAAATAATTAAAGGTTTCATAAACGGTTCTCTAACTTTGATCTGTACAGTATATATGTAAATGACATAACATGTAAATGTTATGATTGGCCATCTTAAAGTTATCATGGATGTAATGTAATATTTTTAGGTTATAGAGAGATCTTTGTGTTTAAAAAAAAATAAAAAATAAAAAAAAGGATCAAAATGTTTTCTAAGACATATTGTCTTTAAATTATTACATACGTGAAAACGCCTAGGCATCAAGTTGCCCAATGTACTATTTTAGTACATTTAGTACATATTTGTATTATATTGTATTAAAGTGATCTGACCTCATCTTAGGGCAAACTAACCAGTCTGCTCCACCCAGCACTGTCTCATTCACATTCCCTTAATCAGACAGGAAATGACACCAAACCATTTGTCACCATGCAACAACTGTGCCAAAGAGTCAAAAGATCAACATAATGCATACTTATTTTGGATCCCAGAGCTGGAAGGGGACACTAACTCCATCTAAACTCATCTCAGATGAACCTCACTGAACTTTCACTGATAGCTTTATGGATTTGGGATTCAACTGAACTGTGAACAGGTTCATAGACGATATGTCTGGGTGTGTGCACATGTGTGTGGTCTTCCATTGGTTTGGGAGTGCCTGATCCTACTAGTGCCAAACACAGCACATGATTATGTGTGAGAGTGTGTTGCTTATGTTATGCAAGTGTCTTAAATTTTAGTTTCAGGCACTGAGCCAATTCGGCATAAAAATTGTGGAGACCAAGTTGTGTTTTGGCTGCTTCACTCTGCAGCGTAACATTAATAAAGTTTAATAACACAATTAACATGTCCTTTCTTTTTACACACAACCATACTATTTTCAGTTTAAGATGGATTCCATTATCATAGCTACATGGAGAGTGCTGTGGCAGCCAATGAAAAAAATTAATAAAAATAGTCAAGCTCAGGCCTGATGCATTGAAGGGAGTGATAGGATATCGGGTCAACCAGTCTTGCCACCCAAGCCAGACCAGAAGCACTTAGCAATGAGCCGTTATCGCTGGAGGAACTGGAGTCTGGAATATTGCTCATGACCCTCTGTGCTCCTGAGGAACGGTGGGATACTGTTGAGGTGTGAGAACACGATAGGTGCTGTGGCTAGAGAAAGAAAGTGTGGGAAGAGGAAAGGCTGTTTGAGAGCTGGCCTCCAGCTGTTTCCACCCTTGTCTAGTCATGCAGGAAACACCTCTGCAACTGAGCTTTACAAGCAGCCAACCTCTCACACTCTCTCCATCCATGTCAGCAGCTTAGAAAGTGGGCCGTGTTTGATGACATGAACAAACAGCTCGCGCCACTCTCCAAAAGGAAGGACCGGAGGATGTGGCCGTAGTCAACAGTCCAGAAAAGACAAAGAAGGAAAATGTGGTTTCTGAAGTCTGAATATCAAGGGTTCTTTTAGACATTTAGACATCAGAATTTAAAAATATGCTAGCCTGCCTGACTTCAGCACTCGTAACATTGTATATGAATTCTTGCCAAAATTTCTGATACAAACCAGGCCTGAGTACAAGGAATTAAATGTAGGGCTTTAGGAGTCTCTTTTTGAGATTGAATTAAACTGATGGCCTAGTTAACATTGTGCTACTCAACGTTTTAAGTTTCCCTTGCATTATACATAAGCAGAGAGACATTAGTTGCTGTTCTGAGATCAGTTCTCCGTGGGCATCCCAGTCTAACAGCGCCATGTGAACTGATCGTCTTTAATATGGAACATGCAGTAAATCTGTAATCAGCTTTTGCAATACGGCCAAAACTCACCAAGACCTGTAACTTTCCACGGTTTCTTTGAAGCCAGACAGTTGGATACCGACCCAGAGCACTTACAAACTTTAAACGTCTTTAAACACAACCCCCTTAAGCAGAAATCAGCACTTACAGCCAAGCTTAGAAGAATGCTGCACTTCCAAACCATGAACTGTCGGAGACTACTTGCTGAGATGTTTGGATAAGTTGCACCGCCACCTATGGTTCGAAACTAATGCTTGATATATGGGTACATAACTTTTTCTTTTAAAGACGTACCTTGCATTAACTCTATAGGCTCCATCTGAGCTTTGGTCATTAGAGATACTTTAATTGGACCTCTAAAACGTTCACAGATGGGAAACGGAACAGATTCCAAATGTAGGCTCGTTAAAAACAAGTACATGGGCACCTTAATCTTTAGTGAAAAGAATCTAATTTCTGCTCTCTTTTATTTGTACTTATCTGCAATTTTCTGTTTTTTTTTTTTTTTTATACTGGGGAGAAACTTCTCCAGGTGTCAAAGAGTAGTTCCTACACCTTGAACCTGAGGGGCTCAAAAACAATCAAGACCATTAGCAGTGGATGGATAATTTGAGTAAAACAAGATTGTTTCACTAAAAATATCCTTAATGAGGTTATAAAAGGGTTGGCGAAAGCTTAAACTGCTCTTGGAAAAACTGAAATACCAATAAATAAAGACACGAGCCAACTGAAAACTAAACCACACAGGGTTTAGCATATTCAAGGATTGGAGATTAAATGTTTTGAAGGTTCGTGATAACAGTTGGGAGATGTTTGGCGAACATCTGTGGACCATAAAAAGTGTGATGCTGTCATAGCAAATTAGAGGGAAGAAAGACACTGCTAGGACATTCTGGGAATTGTAATGTTGAGAAACACAACTCAATATCCCAATTTCAATGTTAAAAATTTAAATATTTGTCTTTCAGATGTTGTAGATGGGGTGATATCCAGATATTACCCCATTAGGAGGTCTTGGTCTCCTGCCTCCCCCTAACAAATGGGCCTCAAATCTTTGCATTGTCCCCTTACGATGCAGATAAACAGATAAATCTCTGTTTCTAAAATGAATAATTAACATTGTCATTTCTCCTAAAGAGAAAATGCTCTCTCTTTGTAAATTCAGTTCCACTCGACTCAATTTTCCCAAACACAATCCAACTGAAAGAAGCTATGCTTACTGCAGGGAATGTCTGGCACCACCAAAGTGACATGTGCTACAATTATGAAGTGTAAAATTCCTTTTTCCAAAACCCCTCCTCTTTTCATTTGAGAGTTGGTAATGGTGCAATAGAGGCAATATGTTCTGCATTAGCAAGAAAAAGATTATGCTTCACTCTGATGGATGAGTAATTTCGTGGATGGGGGGGGGGGGGGGGTGTCTGGAGAATGTTGTGGTCTGGTTCCAGATATTCAGATCCCCTTCCGACCTCAAACTCCGGATTGCCTTCTGTCATCACTTTATTCAAAAGACACGAGATAAAGTCTGTTCTTAATGGTTCTTTTGACAAGTTATCTGATGAATCTGCCTCTAGTCAAGCTCAAACATTCTCATGGACTATAACAAACAGAAAAAAAGAAAAAAAATCATGTTTTAAAGTGAAGATTGGGAAACGGGAAAACAAACGCTATATTGTCATACTTTTTGGGTTGTTAATTGCAAGCTTATTTATGAAAGGAATGTTTAATTCGTTTTTTTAGTGGTAACACTGTTTACATATTTGTTTACCAATATAAAAAAATAAAAAAAAATCCAGAGGTTATGATGACAACCAAATCAAGGCCAGTGGTTATTAAATGTTGTAAAGTACAAATTTCCAGATCGGTTTACATTCCAACCAATAAAAACAAATTCAGGATTGACTCCACAATGGCCTCTCGACTCCTTAAAGATACTAATCTATATTTAAAGAAATTAATAGAAATACAAAGATGTACTTACTATGCAGTAGGCCACCAGGGCTCCTTGGGCAAAGCCAGCTAAAACATCAGTGGGGTGGTGCTTGTGATCAGAAACACGCGATAACCCGGTGTAGAAGGCCATCATTAGCAAGGTGAACTGCACAAGTGGCCTCAGCAGACGGGCTCCTCGCCACGTGAACCGAGACTGCAGGTAGAACTAAAGAAACAGAGATGGAAAGCAACTTAACCAATGGGAACATCTGTAAAACATATGTTTTTATTACATAACAGCTGAGATAATACAATACGTTAAGGTTAGAGAAATTGGATAGAAACAAAGGAAGGTGGATTAAAAAAAAATTATAATAATATATATATATATATATATATGTGGGAAAGAATGTGGGGGGTGGAGCTGAGACTGAAAAACTGAGAACGCAAAGTAGCACCGGACAGGACTGACAAAAATGTCTCTCTTTCTCTAGCCACCTAAATCCAAGGACCCCTTGTAGAGTTTGCATTTTGGGAACAGGAAGACTCGTTAGGGTAAGAAAACAAATGACTGAGGGTTACAAAGACAAGGGGAGGATGGGGGTCATGAGGACAAACTGTTGACGACGCTCTGGCGGCCCATCAGTCCTGAAACCCTTCAAATTGGGTCAGTTAAGGACCCTGTACTCATCACACTCCCTTAATCATCCATCACCACCCGAGAAGGAAAACTTCCATTAAGTTTGAAACCACAGCAGACAAAAGAACACACCCTTACACAAAGACACTAACTGATAAACTATCATGCACAAACTCTGACAATCTGTTAGACAATAACCATCTTACGCTTTGAGCTCCAAACGAAGGTGTGTACAAGGTTATGTCAGCTTTCCTGAACAACTCTCTCCTTCCCCAGAAAGCATTGTGTGAGTAGAGAGGAAGGAATCCCTCCCTGAGGATGTTTGGGAGTTGGAGTTTCCTTACTGGATGAAGTTCTTAGATGATGCAAAGATGGGTGTGCCTGCATGCAAATTCAATTTTGATGAATAATCAGAGTTCTCTGCAGTCAGGTAATGCCGTTTGGATTTCTGGAGTATTTAACTAGGCAGAAGTTTACCATTACCGCTACGTGCGTCAAATTATTTTCAAATATGCCAAAGACTGAAGATAAATAGAGGTCTTCTCAATCATTTTCAATGGATCTTATCTCATAAAAACATCCCCTTAGAATAGAAGGATGGTAGAGTGATAAGCATCTAAGGGTGTTTATGTGCATCTGTGCCTCAAACCGACTGGAGTCAACATATGCCCTGCTGTCTCATTTCAATTTACATTGTGCCCCTAAGCAGGAAGCCTTTTAAATATGCTGAAACAAAACCTTCAGCCATTTTTGCCTCAATCAGCAATCGTTTCTTCCTTTCACGCTACTGTATATGAACTGTTGGGTTTACAGCTGCTGAAGAGAAGTGTTAGATGTCATAGATGACTGACTGAAATGGAGATACTTGCTTGATTTTATGGGTAAAGTTCATCTGAGGCAAAAGATAAATAAATAAATTCATTCTCATGTTCATTTTGATCCAGCTTGGCCTCAATGCTGGCAGTAAAGACAGAATTTCTAACCAAGCATCTGTAGCTACTTCAACCACAGACTTTCATACGCTTGGCATTCCTATACCGAAAAAAAAGTTCCTCCGGAGAACTTGGAAACAAACGTGTCAATAATATCTTTGATCAGGCCATGTGAATGCAATGGAATGCTCTTCAACTACAGATCTGTGGTTTATGGAGACAGAGGTCTGTTTGCTTATTTCTGAATGCAAACTAAATTACAAAATTGAATCAATAAATTTTGATGTTTAAAATGAAAAACTGAAGGAGTAATCTCTGAGGTTTTCTCTTCCTCTTTATTATGTTCTTGTTTTGTTATTGCATTTTTAAGATTTTTTTTTTCTCACGTCACAGCTGACAAACTGAGAACAAAATTATTTTGTTTACTGTTCGAATTATTTATGAAGGCTTCCAGTGTTTTCCAACCTTCCAACGTAATAAATAACTCCAAAATTGGTTCTCCAAAATTAAAGAATTGAGCCTTAGAGCCAACAGTGACATTCTCATGCTCTCTTTCGCACAAACTGTAAATGTAGCACAATGCAGCACAATGAGTGGAAGGCTATTGTCATTTCTCTTTAAAAATCAACAAGTGGTCATAAAGCCGGGCTCACACTGTGCGATTTTTTAAAAGTCCTTTAAGATTGTATTTGTCAGACTGTACGAAAATGATGATCATGTCACTGTGAGATCTCAGTTGCCATTAATGTCAGACAGTCAAGACGTGTTAAAAATGGGTGTGCGCAAGAAAACTTGTCCAGAGTTCTTCATTATCAACTTTCTCAAAAGCACTTTCTACTTTTTTGTATCAGGACTTGTGGCACCCCTAAAGCTTTTCTACACTAAAGCGGCAAAAAGAGAGTTCTGGTATATGTTGGACTGTTAGAGGTCATGGAAGGGTGACATCCGACACACAGGGAGTCTCGCTGACACTGATCTCTTTAGCTGTAAGCCAGCATGTCTGAGTCTGGAGATGAAGATATGAGTTCTGTGACTTCTCCAAACTCCTAAAGTGGCTCTGTTCCTCAGGGCGAGATTGGGGTCCTCTCCACATCGGCATCCAAGAGCTGATAAGAACAGCAGAGCCTGAGGACCCTCAGGGCTCAGATACAGTCCATCAAATCTGCCTCTTAGCATCTTGCTATCAGAGCTCAGATAAGCCAAACGTGCCACAGACATTGGGGGAGTTTATGACTCTCTCATCTCTGTGCTTTGTGAGGTGGTGGCAGCAGGAATGGCAGACACGTGCTCTTAGATTCTCCAGTGACATGTGAACTCAAAACACAAACACATACACACACCCTGTGCCCACATGAGTTACACACTCTTGTGCAGATAACATACTATGCCCCGTCTCCATCCAGTTCCACCCCGCAAGCGATCTGGGTGGTACCATCAGATCGGAATGAGTAATCAAATGGGAAAATTGAAAAGATCCTGGTGGTTTATTGAAGGATTAATGTAAAAAAAATTAATTTAGTCACACTCATGTTGTTAAAAATTTTTTTTCAGAAGACTGTTCTAGTCATTCTTTTCAAAAGATCCAAATGCACTACAAAAGAGTCATTAAAGTGGCTCATATGCCTTGTGCAACCTCACTGATTCTTTTGGTGGCTCAAACATGACTGTCACATGCAAAAACAAACCATATATGGAGTCAAATGGACCCCAATTAATACTTTTTACGTGCTTTTGCATCCTTTTTAAGATCGAAAGATTCAGTCCCAGTTCACTGCATGGAAAAGAGTGATTCCTTTTGTGTTCTCTAAAAGAAAGTCAAACAGATTTGGAATAATATGAATAAACTCTTCCTTTAAGCCCAGCAATTTACTACAGGTCACATAAGCAGCCACAAATTGGCATGCTCAGTCCAACTTGGTAAGGGATAATAAATCGTGTCATCTTAACAAAAAAGGTGAGTGTGAGGAAAACTATACTTATTTAGAAATATTTTGAAAGGAAAGGCTGGTCTTTTTCATGGCGCTGTGCATGGTTTTGTGGGTCATTCTGAAGTGTATTTGCACATGAATCTTACCAGCACTGGTAGAAAACAGTGAAACTTCACTGCTAAAGACTTTTCTATCCTGACCTCAGGTCGAAAAATATTACTGCAAAGCCAACGCAGCCTCGCCACATGTTAATAACCAAAACATACAGAGAAATAAGCCTGAAAACAAGCAGGTGGAAGATTTGCCTGCGAGTGGTTTGTGCTTGTTTCTACTCTGGTCTGGTCTCATATGATTCACTGCCTGTTCTCTGGTCACTACGGCTAACTAGAGCATCTTGTGTCACCATGCGGTTTGAGAGGAAGCAGCCAAACCAGAAGTCAATGGACTATGGAGCGTGGAGGTCATAGAGAGGCTTGGAAAGTTTACCCAGTTTTCTGGCCACAAAATGCCCACATACACTTCACAACAAATCTCCACAACAAACTTATATGCTGTTCCAACTCAATAAGCACATGAGGTTGAGCTGCATGGACACTCTGGTTTAACTAAGATCCCTGAATACACTATTCAACTGCATAAATGTAGAGTACTAACAGTCACCCTAGGGGGCAGAGCTCAACTTATAACATTAAGGTATCTTAACCTGACTATGATCTCAGTATCCACACACACACACACACACACACACAGTACAGACCAAACGTTTGGAAACATTACTATTTTTAATATTTTTGAAAGAAGTTTCTTCTGCTCATCAAGCCTGCATTTATTTGATCAAAAATACAGAAAAAATATAATATTGTGATAAATTATTACTATTTAAAATAACTGTTTTTAAATGTATTATACTTTAAATTATCATGTATTTCTGTGATGCAAAGCTGAATTTTTAGGATCATTATCACATGATCCTTTAGAAATCATTCTAATATAATGATTCATTATCAAAGTTGGAAACAGTTCTGCTGCTTAATATTTTTTCAGAACATGTGATACTTTTTTAGGATACTTTGATGAATAAAAAGTAAGAAAAAAGAAGAAGCTATGTTTTTAAAATATAAATATTTTTAATAACAATATACACTACTGGTCAGTAATTTGGGGTCAGTAATTTTTTTTCTTTCTTTTTTTAAATAAAATCAATACTTTTATTCAGCAAGGATGTGTTAAATTGATAAAAAGTGATAGTAAAGAAAATATATTATTAGAATATATATTATTAGAATTCTTTTTTTATTTTGAATAAATGCTGTTCTTTTTAACCTTTTATTCATCAAATATATTAGACAGCAGAACTGTTTCCAACACTCATAATAAATCAGAATATTAGAATGATTTCTAAATGATCATGTGATAGACTGGATGTTACATGTGACACTGAAGGCTGGAGTAATGATGCTGAAAATTCAGCTTTGCATCACAGGAATAAATTTTTTTTTTTTAAGTATATTCAAATAGAAAACTATTATTTTAAGTTGTAATAATATTTCACAATAGTACTGTTTTTTCTGTATTTTATATCAAATAAATGCAGGCTTGATGAGCAGAAGAAACTCGAAAAAAAAAAAAATCGAAATATTAAGAAAATTGCCTTTAAAAAGTTGTCCAAATTAAGTCCTTAGCAATACATATTACTAATCAAAAATGAACTTTCAATACATTTATGGTAGGAAATTTACAAAATATCTTCACTGAACATCTTTACTTAATATCCTAAAGATTTTTGGCACAAAAGAAAAATAGATAATTTTGATGCTTACAGTGTATTGCTGGCTCTTGCTACAAATATACCTGTGCTACTTAAAACTGGTTATGTGGTCCAGGGTCACATACATTATATATATTATACATTTTTTGACAAAATATATAGAAAAACAGTAATATTGTGAAATGTTGTCATTTTATATAGTTTTAATATATTTTAATAGATTTCAAAATTACATTGAAATTTTTTTGTGATGAAGTTTTTTCTTTTTTTTCTTTTACATTTACATTTATGCATTTAGTAGACGCTTTTATCCAGAGTGACTTACAGTGCATTCAAGCTATATATATATATATATATATATATATGTGTGTGTGTGTGTGTGTGTTCCCTGGGAATTTTATTTTTATGAATATAGTACCTAATATATATATATATGTATATAATTTTAACACATTACAACAACATGCAATTACAGCAGTTATTGTTTCTGAATGTTTTTAAGTTGAAGTTTAATGATAAATAATATTATTTTAATTGAAAATATACTTCAATATTGACCTAATGAAAAAGTGGGTTCTGTTTTGAGCTACTGTGCCAGAATGATTCATTTGCAAATTTGGTGCGAACAAAGGCGGTCTACTTTTGACCTAGGTTACGTTTGTGCAGATAAAAGGGGATCACAAGACTGGTGTGAGCTCTCATTATGACTTCAGCGTCTGACCCATGAAGCATGACAGCTAGACTGAGATAATTACAGGGAGTGAGACCGATCACTCTACTCAGAGAGCACTTTTCTCCAGTTGTTTTCCCCGTTTTTCAGATTTATTCAGGTCTGTAATTCTGTTTATCATGCTTTGTGCTTAGATATCTCAGAGTATTCTCTCTTGGCCTCTCGTTTTTAACTTTGAAGGCCAAGAACAGATGGTAAAATAATCTTAGATAGTCAACCTGTATCTTAACATAATAGTCTATTCACATGCTCACATTTTATAATGGACTTTGACTACACTTTGGCTTCGGCTGTGAGAAATCTGGCCAGGGTTTCTGATAAAATCGGAACAATTTGCCCCTCAGAGACAAATCCAGGCTTTCAAATCAAGATGATAATTCAGACTGCAGTGACCGAAGTTATAAAGAAGGTTTCTGGAAGAACTCTTTTCATAATCCTGTTTTCCTTAATTCTTGCTTTTCTCAATGAATAATAATAATGTGTAATCCTGGCTGACATCTCTCCTGCCTTGTGGCTAATCACTATTGTTTAAAATACAGCAGGTCTATGTATAAAACCTGATTGTTTTAGTCACAAAACACTCAACAGAACCTGCCATGGGTCTGGTTCTTAAAGTATACCGCTTCCTCTTGTATAGGAAGTGTTCAGGCCCGTGTTTCAGGCATCAGGCCCAGCTGTCAAAGTCACACATTAATTTAATGGCGGTTTTGAGAGCATTAGAACCCAACCTGCATGAGTTCGTGAACAAGTTTGTGGCCTCAAAGACACATATTCTCAATCACCCTCCTAACTTTCTCAAATCTCTCAAAACGCTGAGAATTAACATCTGGCCACCTCTATTAGCAGAGCGGCTCCCCCTCTTGCCATTTGAAGGAGTGAAAGGTGGAGGGGCCCATGGAGATGCTGATGGTTTAGAAGCAGAAAGAAAGGATTTGAATAAAAGGAGGGAGGAGTGGAGGGCTGTGCATGTAAAAGGGAAAACGTTTGAAGCCTTTGAAAGAGGCTTTACATACAGTGAGGGACTCCAGGAGGCTGAGCGAAATCTGTGTGTGTATGTAAAGCTATATTGGGGATTCTGCATAATTAGTGTGAAAAAGTATGTGAGCCATTCAAAAAGAGAATAGAAATAAAGCATAAGGAATGAGGGAGAAACGAAGGACAACAGAGAGAAGGGAAGTTTATACAGCTGCACAAATAAAAACAACTGGAGTGTGTCCATCCAGGAGATGAACAAGGAAAATAAGAGTGGCCCACATTTCAGAGACCCACAGAGGACGGTGAAAGGGTGATAGAGGGTCCCTGTTTCATACTAGACATAACAGTCATGAATGAACAGCTCTTTATCTCTAAAAGAATAGATCTGTGAGCGTGTGAGAGCACTACACAGTGAATGTACTTACTGCCAGATACAGCATGGTGTACAACGAAAATGAAGCATGTCCAGAAAAGAACGATTTCCTGTAGAGAGAAAAAAAAGAACATTTAATCAACAATGTGTTTTATTATTCAATACATTATACCATGGATGAGGGTGAGTAATTAAGGACAGAATTTTCCTTTTTGGGTAAATATTTTTCTCTTTAATATACTCAATGTAGAAAATGGTTATATTTTTATATTTTATTATTCCATGTACACGTTCGTGTTGAATATCTCACCTGGCTTCTTCTACTTTGCTGTGATTTCCAGTACATGTGTATTGAGTAATGTATCCCAAAGAGCAGTCGATGGTAGAGAAGTCAGGCTTACAAACGTCTAGGAAGTGCGGCCTCAAACGTCCAACTGAGACCTTGGCGATGTCTGTGATTGATTGGCTGACAGCGCAGCCAAAGATGAACACGCCCACTTGTCTGTAAAGGGCGGAGACATATGGATTTCCCACAAACGATTTGGAGCCTTGGTTCAGGTAATGGATCCTGTAGCATTCACCAATCACAATCTAGAAAAACGATTCATTTGCAATGAAAAAAATTAAAATAAAGAATCACTGAATGCTGAGACTAATATTAAATACAGACTCTGCTCCAAAACCTAGCGAAATTCCACGACAACGCCATGAAAAAGCCAATTATAAATGCATTTTGCAAAGATTAATGTAATAAGATGGTAAATGAGCTGAGATGTTCATTATGAATAAACAATTCAACAACACTGAAATATATCAGATAAATTGTTCAGTGCTATTAAAAATCACGCAATATTTGTATTTTTCAATGCTGTTAGCTTAGCAACGTGCTAACAATAAACACTAAACCAATTTGTGTGATGCACAGCACTGGTGCCTACATACTTTTCCAAATTGTGCACTTATTAGGTTCAATGATGTTCAGGATGCCTATGTAGGCAGCTGCCCATATAGGAACTAGAAAGAGGGGCAGCTCACTAGGTTTTGGAACAGAGCTCAATAGTAAATAAAAAAGTGATGGTGAATTTGTGAAGTCATACCACAAACATTAACGTGTCATTATATAATATCACAAGATTTCAGTGGTCAGGTCATAGGCATGCAGGGTGGAGTTAGACAAACATGCAAATGAAGTACTGGTTAGCAAAGCACATTAATCAAATAGAAGCAAGAAGAAATGAGTGAAAGAAATGAGAGAAAACGACTAACTTGAGTTATGACTGAGCATGGCCTGCCCATTGCTGGTGATATTTTAATGATATGGAACATATTATGTTTCTAAGGGTTATGGCTTTCATATGAGCAGTTAGAGCATGGGATTTTAAAACGGAGGTCTGCTCCATTTGAAACCAGTAGGACGTAAATTTAAAAAAGGGGCACGGGTTATGAAGTACATAAACCATGCCTTAATGAGATATTTACTATCTCTCACTCTCCTTTTTCTTTTTTCTCTTCATATTATAGAGGAACGCTGTTGTAGTGGTAGTGAAGAGTGGGACTGCTTTCCCTGAGGCCTAACCAAACTAGGACTGGAGACACTGCTAATTAACTACAGCTGTGTGAGGGGAGCCAACACACACACACACACCATATATATGCACACACAGTCCTTATTTTAATCAGGAGAATTGCTGAGCATGGGAACATGTCTACTCCAGACAGCGAGGCACACATGTCTCCATATGGGATCTCCATGGAGTCATGGTTTGGTGTTGTGCCAGTTTACAGGGGCTTTTACTGCAAGACCACTTCCCTCATCTCCACCACTTATTCCACAAGGAATCGCCTGGCATGTTGAAGTTTTGTTTTCAGACATTGTTTTTGGAGTTCCACAAGAGCTTAAAGTAATCTAGTTTGATGTTGCATTCTTTCTTAATCTTCGTCGAACATGTGTCCTCCAGGTGATTGGGTTCATTTGTAAGAGGTTAACCTTTTGGCAGCTGTCACAAAAGCTGTGAATGTCTACTAATTCAACACCTCAGCAGCTGTGGGGTGGTTTGATCTCTTATCCAGATTTATCTACACTCAAATTTAATTTTGCGAGAGTCCCCCACAAACCCCCATTCTATTATTCAATTATTATATTACTGGTTTATACCATTTTATACATTGACTCAGCATTGCTGTTTTTCAGAATAACTTTTTTTTTAAAGTAAAAAACACAAAAAAGAGCAATATTGCATATCACAAAATGCATGCAGACAAAAGAAGACAGAACGGAAAAGAGAGACTAAGACCGAGACAGAAAGAACAAGAGAGACAGCGATAGCCCTGACCATGATAAATCTATTGATGTTGCGTTAATCCAATATTTTAAATAAAAAGATGGGATGGGGAGGATTGGTTAAAAGATTTAAAAAGGATTATCTACTATAAAGTACCCTTTAGTTCTACAGTTAGCCTGTGTCACTAATATCTATGGTCTAATAGGGGGTGAGGGATGAAGATGGGATGTTTATATGAATTAGTGGTATATTTATATGAATATATATAAGAGAGGAACTTACAGAGAGGATGGCAATTAGAATGCCAGCGGCAGAGAGCACTGCATCACTTATGGTGTCCCCGTTTTTATACGGGTACTTGATGGACTGGTCACTGCAGTAAAACCCGCGATGGTACGGCTTGATTGTGCTAGTTTCAATTATCAGGAAAGGCAGGCCAGCTACAGCGAAACACACACACACACACACAAAGAGAGAGAGAGTGGGGAGAGAGTGAGAAAGAGAGAGATTTCAGGTCAGTCACGGAAAGACACACGCAGGTAGCGGCACAGAACAGCACAGCACATGGCAGCCGAGGATTATGGGAAATACCAGGCAGGGCAGTGGGGTCTGACATGGTAGCTAGGCTTCTGAGAGAAGTTAATGGCTACACATAGTTAAAGTTTGTCTGTGACTGGCACTATGCACTAGCAGTTTTTCCTAGGTTATAAACTATAATAACTCTCTCAAAAGACTTCATTTCCCACGCCGTCCCCCCACTCGCCTGGCCCCATGTCCCCTGTCTGAGGCCCCTCTTTGGGGCACTTACGCTGGCAATGGGCAGGAGGAGGCCCACGGCTGTGAGTACAGAAGAAGGCACAGTGCTGTTTTTAAAGGCATAGCGGATACTGTCGTCCGAACAGTAGAACCCACGCTGGTACGGCTGTACGACTGTCGATTTATGCAACACCATCGAGGGCAGCATAACTAAGCAAAAAACACACACACAGACCCCGTGGGGTGTGTCATGATACAGACTTACCTGAGACGGCAGGGATCTTTCATATGACTTACATTCATAAAGCATAATATATAGTGAAAAACACTGCAAAATCTGTATTTTTTTATCCCATATGCATGTTTTTCTTATTTAAAAGCTTAAAAATGCCAGTGGGGTTGAAAAATGAACTTCACTGAAGATAAATTCATTGAATTCTAATACATATTATCATACGAAATTGTAAACTGATCTTGTTTTAAGGATATTTTCTTTATTTTAGATAATTTGTATTAAAAAAAACAAACATATAAAATATCAAATGCAGTGAAAAAAGCATGAAACCAAGTGCTAAAAGTTTTTGTAATAGGAATCGAATGAGGGAGGAAAACCAGGAAGTTCTTCTAGACTTTATCTAATCTTCTAAACAAAGCACTAGCTCAGAGTGTTGCTATTACAAGAGCTATGTACACAAAACCCTCACAGAGTGCACATAATGTATTGTGTATCCAATGCAAATTGACTTAAAGTAATGGTTTGCATGTTTGCTAATTAAGTAATTTACGCAAAGCGCCATAATGGCAAGAGAAGCTTCCCTTTCCTTGGGTTCAGGGCTATTGACAGTGCAAAGTAGCTTAGAGCTTAAGACAATGCAGCCTAATGTCATTAAGCAGAGCTTTTCGGCAAACAATTCTGTATGGAGAGCATCAGAGAACTTATTCAATACAGATAAGAACTTATAATGAACACTAAACCTGTCAAAGTCCTCACTTTTTGTTTTGTTTTTATATAAATATACGGAGTAATTCAAACTCATTTGTAAAAGGTTATGTCAGGTTTTAAAGAGAATATCATATGATAGGCAACATCATATGTTTTGTTGTTGTTGTTCTTTAAATGTAAACATATAAAACATGCAAATTATGGGATAGAACTAACTAGTGCTGTCAAACTATTCATTGTGATTAATCGCATCCAAAATAAACATACATATGTATGTGTACTTTGTTTATTTATTATGTAGAAATAAATACACACACATACAGTATATACTTTGAAAAGATTTACATGTATATAAATGTATATATATATATTATATATAAATATATTTAATATATAAATGTGATATTTTTCTTAAATATATACATGCATGTGCTTGTATTTATATATACATAATAAATATTCACAGTACGAACTCATTTATTATGTAAACAAATCCTTTTATTTTGGATGTGACTAATCGCGATTAATCATTTGACAGCACTAGTTAGAATAATCCATTTTACCATATGAATTAGAAAAATTTTAATCACCATTTCATTGGACTCGTTCACAATTTTGATTTATTCGTAATACATTCTGGGACTACATTGTTTACAAAAACAACAACAACAACAAAACATATGATGTTGCCTAAGATATTGGCCAAAAACAAGTTATCTTAGAAAGTAATTGTTATGTTGCTGCCTGCATTAGGATTGAGTCTATAGCTTACTAAATTTTGGAACAGAGAAGGTATGTGGACATTTTGGAGACAGATTATGTGAAGTTTTCAGGTTCATTTGTGGTTTTGCTGCAACATTTTCACAGCAGTTTGGTTCATGTCTTTCTGCTTCAGGAACTATGATGGAAGCACTTTTTGTGGTTAAAAGCAAAAACCCAAAGACTTATGTTGTGGAGCATTTCCTTTGGTATAGAAATTGATAACAAACTGCATGCACATTTTGGCATGCATGTATTTTTTTCAGTAAAGAAAGGGACAGATGCCAGGCCGGGACCTCAGCCCAAAATGGTCGACTCATTAAAATGTCACGCGTCCTGCAAAACACACGTCAGCTGTCATCATCCAGCCACCGGCGGGAAAAATAAATACATATTTTCAAATCAAAGCAAACTAAACATCAGACTCAAAGTTGTGGTGGGAGCTTTGAAAAGCTCCCCTTGAAGGACTGTAAAATGTGTGAATATCAAGAAAAACAAAGCTTAGCTTAAGCCGACCACCCAACTGTCTGGAACGGTGTTTGGAGCGAAAGAGAGAAGGGGGCGTTTGGGCTTTTTGTGGTTGGAGAGTGAGGAGCCTGCAGTCGTGGTGACTGATCCTTTCTAACACACAAATATATACATACAATAGGGCTGGACGATTATGGCCTAAAATCGGAACCTCGATTAATTGAACATTTTACCTCAATTACGATTAATGAATGATTATTTTGTTTCTGTTTAGTTTTTTTGCCCTCATAGTTCACTGACAAGGTTTGTACTGTAAGCAGGGCCATAGCTGGGGTCAGTGAGGCCCCGGTGCAGGTTGTACCAGTGGGCCCTGTTTGAAAGTGTTTATTTTGTATGTTCGTTCTGTTTATTTGTCTGTGCTATTTACACAGTGTTTAAGTTTTTTCAAGTTTGTAAGTGTCCAGGTACAGAAACCGAATAATTAAATGTAAAATAGCACTGTAAAAATTAACATACAAACATACAGTCAAACCAAAATTTATTCAGACGCCTTCAACATTTCTCACATTATCAGTTTATTTGCTATAGTTTAGAAAATGGTAATAAAATATGATAAGAACTCAAGAGTTAAACTGTCAGAACAAATTCATCTTGATAATATCAGATAACTTTGATTGAAAGATAGTATGTAATGGATTACAATCAAACAAAACTTCAGACAACAGTCAATACTTTGTTGTCCAATTACCAAGCAATGATTAATTGTGTTAAGTCTGTGGTGTGAAAAGGTTGCATTAGCAATTCCGCAAAGGAGAGCTCAGTTCAGTGTTGCTGTCTGTGAGACGCGGCTCTCTCTCTCGTGTGCATCGAGCACAGAGCGAGTAACCAGCTGCTCAGTTCAGCTTTCCCGCGTCTTGTGTTTGAATGCTTTAACGTTTTTTGAATGGTTAAATTGGCAAGTGGCAAGGCTTAATAACACGTGAAAATGATAAGCTTTCATGACGACACGCAGCAGCGTTCTGTCAACTGTCCTGAGCGTCTTTTTAGACTGGCCTCGGCCAGACGGTTAAGATCGACTAGTAAAGCTAGGATATTTTTTCCTATTGAAAGCGCGATCTGACATCTGACATGCTATAATAAGTTTTGAGATTCTAAGCTACTTTAGTAATAAATCACAGGACAGCGCTGACAACTAGTTTCTGCGTTCCTCTGTGCGCGCAATCTTCACAGCTGTTTATATGAATGTTCATGCCACAATGCAGCTGTGCGAACATGGTAGCTCGAAATAATAATACACATCCGATCGTCTAATCGCTTGAATGTCCAAACCATAAAGCAAATACAACTGACAAAGTTTAGTGAATACTCAAGGCTCACCGCTCGCGCGTCATCACTATGTGTTGAACCAGCGTTCAGCTCCGTGTTTTGCTTTTATGCCACTGACTGGAGAGCAGAGTCATGTGGCTACACACGCGGTAGTATGCTTTTAAGGGGGAAAAACAGGATTAAAAAAACGAAATAACCGACATGGGAAAATTAAGTTGGTTAGAGGTTCTGAATTTCGGTTTCGATTACTTTTCGATTAATCATCCAGCCCTAACATACAATAAACCAAACCTTTAAGATAAAAGATCATACCAGCACTGAGAACCAGAACATTCTGAAAAACAACTATGCTCAGGCCCCTTTGCTTCTTTTCGTCAGTGAAACATACTTATTCCTAAATCTACAAAAACGTCATGGTGACGTTCTTCTGTGAAATAATATTCAAACAAGTTCAAAGGAGCAACATGTTGTGGTTTTTAGACATATGGTCGTGTACAGCATATGCTTTTTTATCTAGATGTGGTCAAACACCTCTGTCTTTCTTCTCTCTCTACTATTACAACAGTTGGGCATTACAAGAATTAAGGAAGTAGACACTTTCTACACTTGCAAAAATACAGGGCTTTGGGCCACAGGAGTTTGTATAAAGTTTTTTCACGGGTGCTTGAATTGAATGGGGACACTCGAAACTTGACTTTGCTAATTCAACCTAAGACTACGAGACTGGGTGGAGAGAATACACAGACTTAAGGTACATATGCGGAAACACATGCAGACATGGACGCACATTCCTCCTTGGCTCTGCTTGTGATGTTTTCAGATCTGCTCTCACCACAAGGTCAAATACCCTTGGAGTGTCTGGAAAAAGCCAAATCCTAGCGATCATATTTCATCATATGCGCAAGCATGTCCATGTAAAGACAACACAGACCATATAAACTTATGTTAGGGTGTGTATATATCTGCACAAAAATAAAGTCAAGTTTGTTAGACAAGTGGGAAAATGGGACTCCTATTGATCCTCAAGCTTTAATACAATCCATCTTTAGTGGATTAAATACTGATTTGAACTTTCATAGTAGAAATATGTTAAATATGTTGTATAGGGCATGCTTTTGTGGTCTCCATAGCATAAACTTAGCACAACTGAAAGATGAACACTGAGTAGCCACAAAACCTAAATAGTTCTGAAATGTGTGTTTGGGTATGAAGACCTCCACATTACTTCCATGTGTTTGTGAAAAGCCTTCTGTCTGTGCCCAAAGCTGTTGGCTGTAAGCCTGTGTCATGCCAGGCCGCTGTTGTTCTGCCGCCCATGTCATCCCCACAAGAGAGGATTGGTATGCTGAGACTCTCCTCCATCTTCTCTAGCTCTTTTTCTCATACTTTTACAATAAAGGACAATATTCATACTGAGAGACAACAATCTGAAGAGCAACTTCACTCAAAACTCTAGCAGTTAACATTGAGCCATGGTGCTTATGTGGAAGGAAAAAGTTTGAATGTGGTCCAGGGACTTTTGTGATCTGATGAAAAGGTAGAAATGTATAGACTATTTTAGAGAAACAATATAATATACAACTGTTCTCATCTAGTTGACTAGTTCTGAAGTGCTTTAAACAAAACTCAAAGATTTTTAAAAGTTTAATGCCACTAACAAACTGAGACTGGGACTAGATCAGTTGTAATTTGTTGTTTTATATCTACTATAACTCTCTCTACTAAACATTCCTGGTACAATAGTAACTATGTGGTTCAGTAACTATGAAAGAGGGAAGTGAGGAAACCACGAGCCTGAGGTCTGTGCAAAGTTAATTAAATAGAAATAAATTCAGGCTGATTCACAATGAACCCATGGCCAGAGCTAAAGTCTGGTGACCTACAGACACAAAGAGGGAGCTGTCCAAGTTAAACAGCTCTTAACATATCCTCGTGTCAAGGGAGCCATGTGAAAAATATAAAAAGCTTAACTGATGTCAAACAGACCAGTGTCCTTGCATTTACTTAATGTCAGATATAACTAAATTACAATTGTCAATGTGCAAATTATACAATGATGCAACCAGTGTTATTCACTGTGCAACAGCGCTCATGGCGACTCAAGTTCAATTTCCATCCTGAGGTCCTTTGCCGACCCCGCTCACCTCTATCCACCCAATGCGTTCCTGTTGTCTCTCTACTGTCCTACCTCAATAAAATGTATAAAAAGCCCATCAAAATAACTTAAAAATAATGAGGGTATACATCCCCATCCCCAAGTGGCTCTGGACCACTGGGGTCACTGCGTATGAACTCTCAAACTGGAAAAATAATGGAGCCAAAATCTATCTGGACCTCAAGCACCAAGCATACAGCAGAAACACTCACAAAACAATTATAAGTGGGTGGCAAAGTGGTGCATTGTGGGGGAAAATCTTTCTATTTGCGTAATCAGATGTGGGCATGAAGCCTCTCTGCTTTAGAAGGTAAATGACTAGATGCCAGTCAGAAGCTATGGGCAAAAACTGAGCTGGGACTTCACAGCCACAGTTGCCGATAGGCCAGAATGGAAATGGATTTGTAGAAATCAATGTTTATATAAGAATTGGGACGATTCTTATCGGACACTAACGACTATTGGTGGCTGGTTTAGGTTATGCAGACGAGAACCCTGGAGGAAAAACATATTTGTGTGTCTGCTGGGAGATTACATTGACAGATCTTATGTAAAGTTTTGTAAATGTGTAAGAGACCGTGGCACAACGCTTACAGCTTTGATTTACTTTCACTACTCATCTTGTCCAACTGGGTCACATCCACCAGAAAAAGCCACTTGAAGTAATGCAGTCTGACAGAATCACAGTGTTGCTGGGTCAAGCAGGTTGGCATGTTCAAATAATTTTCTAATAGTGCAACACCTTAAAAGGCTACTAGACTTCTATTTATTATACATATATTTAGAGCTGAAACAACGAATCGATTTAATCGATTAAAATCGATTATTAAAATAGTTGTCAACTAATTTAGTCATCGATTCGTTGCTAAATAACTTTTATTTGCTGTAAGCGGCTCATTTCGTGCATATTTCAAATCTGCGGTGACCAAAGTGTGGCAGTAATGAGCCACCGGAGGTTTTACTCAGTCAGTACAACAGGAGAAGTAGCGAATAGCCAATACATAGCTGGCCTTGTTTTATGTCACGTGCTTCCCGAACAGCGTCTCTGCAGCCATGTCTGCAGCATTCAGCGTGATGTGGGAGTACTTTACATTGAGCCTTTAAAAAAGAAGAGTAACCTGTAAACTCTGCACTACTGCACTGTTTAAGGGGACGTTCACATATCGCGTCTTTTGCGCTCTCAAGTTCGTTATTTCCAACACCGCACCGCATCGAGTTAAAAACATTTCAACTTTTCAGAATGCAGCAACCGCACCGCGGGTCATGTGAATTAGAACTAGAACTAACCAATCAGCTTCATCCTTTCCCGTAACAACGTTAAAAGCTCAGTCAAGATGAAAGGAACAGCTGATCATAGTTGTATATGGATTTCCATTTTGAAATAAATTTAGTAGCAGAGCTACTGCAAGCGATTTTTTGAGCTGCAAATCCATTTATCCTTTGCTGAAATTTCCGCTTCTTCAAGGAGAGAGCACGTCATGGTTGCTTAGCAAAGGCAGACGCCTCAGGGGCGCTTCTGCCCGAGCGCTTGGGAAAGGAGGAGAAAGTGGTGCGCCTAGCGTTTTTAGGCGCGATTTGTGAACGGACCCTAAGACTTTCATTTGTGCAGATTCTCCAGTACAATGTTGTTTGCAAATGTTTAGTCGTAAAAGCTGATAACATTGCTTTTTAACAGTTAACATTTAAAGCTTTACAAACATGTTCTGTGATCAGTTTGTCGTTTACCAGTTCAAAATTCAGTCGTGCAGCCTAATTATGACTGAATGAGAGAGGTAAATGTAGATATTTGAAATGCACTTTTTTTCTAAGTATTATTCACTGCTCTTTTTCACACAGCAGGTTTTTTGTGTGTGTCCTATTTTTTTTTCTGGACAACCTTCTGATGGATTTTACTTTAAATTGTGAGTTCCATTCAGGTTTCATGCCATTGGAACTTTTTTTGAAGGATTGTTTACAATTTCACAGCAAAAGCTATAAAGCTTTTTCCCAGTAAATAATAAAATACAATGCACTGCAATTTTATTCTGTTTTATCCTTATTCTTCGTGAAAATATGTTCTGAAAGATTCCTTAATAAGCTTTGTTCGGGATGTTAAACTACTTTAGGAGCTCTAAGGACTGCCATGGTGAAAACATTATTTGAAATCTCCTTGTGAAATTTGCTAGAGTATGGGTCAGTGTTCTGATTGCAGAAGAGTTCGACAAAGGATTACTAACACAATAAAACAACTCCAGGTATATTTTTGATGAGGATATGACAGTGCAAAATGGTTAAAATATCTTAAATCTATGCTGAATGATAAAGACCATTTATTAATAATTTACTTGGGGAAAAAATGGAAAAAACTAAAATATAAGTACATAAACCGATTAATCGATTAATCGTAAAAATAATAGACAGATTAATCGATTATCAAAATAATCGTTAGTTGCAGCCCTACATATATTCAGAATTCTAAACCATCAGTAATTAAAACTTTAACCTTTCCTTCAAAGCTTCTGAAAGTGTCTTGCTCTAAAGGAAGTAATGGTATTGACTGTGTGGTGGGGTGAAAAAAAAACTGCATTGTAAAGCAGAAGATCTGAATGACTATTAAAGGTCGATCTGTCATTGTTGGGACAAAGATGCACTGGTGAAAAGGAATGAAGAGGGAGAAAGGCTTTGTGAAGAGATGCATATTTAGGAAAGGCCTTCTCTTGACAGGGGCCGTCTGCCCCCAAACAATGACTACACTGAGAGGACAACATAATTGTGCATATGCATAAACACCATGAAACTCTCACACACATACGCACAAAGCAGAGACAAGGTAAGAACACCAATATTTAAAAAACTGCGCCATTTTACAAATATTATATATATATATATAAACAGTCTGGCGATTAAACTAAAGTATTTACTAGCCAATGGTGATTCAGTTGAAAAGGTGTCCATAGAGGGCTGCTATTACATAATTCCCTACATTAAATAAATGATTAATTGAAGGAAGTGATTTCAAAGAACATGTACATGAAATTTATCTGTAAATGCCTACTGCTAGTAATTCACTTCACTCATAGGTAGCACCTTGTGCCAGAACCAAGGTGTCAAGGTTTGGCTTATTAACATGATCATTTTTATTAGCCAACTCAACTTGAATTGAGATGAATGGGAATGTTAACAGATATCTTTCTCCAGGTCCTTTACACCTCCTTGGCCAGAACTTTGTTCTCTTGTTCAACACTTCAGGTTCTTGGCTGGAGAACATGTTGGTCACACACCCATGAGCGTGTCATTCCTGCAACCTGAGTACCAGTTGGACACAACGAGTCTGGAATGAACTCGATTCATAACAAACCTGATATGAGGAAAGACCTTTCCAATACTTTTCAATCAATAATGGCAGCAATTAGGACTACATCTCGTGGAAACAATGCACACATGACAGTAGGCAAGAACAGAATAATTTTAGATACAAGCATGTCCTCTGAGGCCACTAAGAGGTGATGTGAGGGTGTTTAGTTTTGAGCTCCATTGATGGTTTTATCTTCAGTGATCTGCAAAGGGCTTGTGGCCAGGGCCTTCACACAATGTGAAAGCCTGTGGAGGATGCAGAGTGAGAGGGAATGGTCATGGTAACCCCTGTGGGAATCTGTTGAGAATGACTGGCTCATTGCCAGCTCTCATGAGACTATCACTGGCTGAAAGACTGTCGCCAAATACAAAAGAGTAAGCCTCCCCTACTGGGAACAAGAAAAACATAAAAGGAGGGCTTCATTAATTACTGGGAGAAAGGTAAATGGAGGGAGGGAGACGGGACAAGAGGAAGAGATGGTGGATACTGTAATCCAATGCAACTCCATAACAGGAAGCATACTGTATATTTAGAACAGTGTGCAGACCAAGCTATATACTATACCTGGAGAAAGCCATCCCAGCAATCTTATTCATCTCAATTCCAATTGTTCAGCTGGCACAGGACCCACAAAAGTCCTTGATTGGAAATTTGCTCATGGGCACTCTGGATGCAATTTTATGACTCACCTGTGACATAGAATGATGTGTGACTAATCACTTTGTAGAGGCGGGAAATGATGTCATGACAATCTTGATTGGCTGATGTCACCACAAGAACATGCACAGGCCCAAACCCTACAGTTACACCCTGTCCCAAATGACACCCTAAAACTTTGCGGTGCTCATCCAAATCTATGTTTGCAAAAGTGTGCATCAAGGAACAAAGCAAGAATGGGACAACCTACGGCCTTGTGGACTTAACAGGCATCCCAAGAAATGCAAATCCGTAAGACTGATCAAGTGCACCATTTGGAACAGGGCCTTGGTATGTATATAGTATATCCTTGCTAAACAGTCAGACCTTGACCCCTTGGTGAGGACATCCATTTATAAAAGCACTGCACTTGCTCACTGGAATGAAAACCCCCTGTGTGGGATCCTTCAGAAGTCAGAGGTGCATTTTAAACTTGATTGACATTTCCGAAACTCACACACACATCCATTCTGGCTCACAGACAAAAAACCCACCTAGACTAAACACTAAAACACACACAAAAGTACACACAGAGAGATTAACGTTTCTCGGTCACCTTTGACCTATGCACCCTGACCTCTGGAATGTGTGGTCTCAGTAGCACCCTGCATGCTTCCAGTCTTCTGCCCCCACTGCAGTACAGGAGCACTGACCCACACACTAAAACCATACCCGTGACCCATCACTTACTGATATCCATGACAGAAAGAGACTATTTCTGACAAAGAGGATAACACAGTCCAATACAGATCAATGTGGGCAAACCCAGATCTACTAACTCCATTTCCATCTGACCTACCCGGTTAACTAATCAATACTAATTATATCTGTGTCTCTCAGTTCGACAACATGGAACTATCACCACACTCCATGCACCATGTTGTCTCCAAAAGCATAGTTCTACTGCAAAGTAACAAAATTGCAGAAGTAACAAAATGGAATCAAATCAGAATATTTTTGATGTTCAACATTTAGTCATATGGGGTAGGATTTTAGACCAATAAAAGTGGTCCAAACCTTGGTCAGAGGTATTGTGCTTAACCTGACAAAACAAGAAACTGACAAATTATGTGCCACTTGTCACAGGAGTCTGGTTAAGATAACAGACTTGTGAATGTTTGTTTGGTTTATGACTGAAACTTGACTGTGTTTTTAAGTACTGTACGTGAGAGGGACCCCTGCTGTCACCGCTCTCTGCTCTCTCACAGACACCAGGGTGGCTCCGTTAGCTTTGTCTATGCAAGCTGCGGTGGTCAGCAAAGCTGTGCACATTGGCAATCCTACCTTTCTCTTTCTCTCAATACATTAGTTAGGCTCTGGGGCTGGGGCCCAGCTTAAAACATGTGCTTACGCACAGCAATTTTAACTCACGGAAATCAACGCCAGAGGCATGCCTTTTTAGATGGGCATCTGAGTAGGCAGCCTTGGAAGAGGCTTGATAACACTGTGTGCAAATGACAAGAGTCATGTCCGAAATCAATCCCCATAACCTAGGGGTTTCCAAACTTGGTCCTGGAGGGCCAGTGTCTGCAGAGTTTAGTTCCTACTTGCCTCAACACACCTATATTAAAGTTTCTAGTATTCCTAGTAAGACCGTGATTAGCTGGTTCAGGTGTTTTTAACTGGGGCTGGAGTTAAAAACTCTGCCAGAAAGTTGCCCTTCAGGACTGATTTTGGACACTCCTGCCATAACCTTACATTTTAAGAGATATCCTTTTGTTGTGGTGTACAGAATGGATATTGTTGAGTGCACTCACTCAATTCCATAATGAACAACGATAAGGAGTGTACAAACAATGTACACACAACAAACCAATGTGAGGTTAATGCCAAATAATTTCCTGTGTTTCCTGTAATAATTTCCTGTTGTCTCAATTTGTTCACTCGTTCTCTTTTACTCTTCCAAGTGGACTATATTAATGAATATATATATATATATATATATATATATGGAATAAAGAATGAGTGTATGGGGGACGATTTTGGATACTTGTGCTTCTTTACTTTCAGGTGACTGCATATAAAAAGATTATAGGGGATCTTCAACCTTTCATCCTCTGCACTTGTCTTTAAGAGAAATCTTGTGTTGTGCAGGAGGTTGTGGGTAGTACAGTTGAAAAATAAACTAAAAATCATTCAGGCCCATTTAGCTTAATAGCATCAACATACTGATGCAGTAATTCTTATCTTGCATACTATTTAGGATGAACTGCAACAACACAAAAGCCCTCCAATTCCCAAACATGTCAAAAGTGTTTACTAGAGGAGAATTATTAACAGAGCTTCGAGTCAAACTGTCTGTGTTTAACAAACATTCCCAAATGAGATGTTTATTAAAATTATAAATATATAAACATATCACCCATCAAGAGTAAAATCACAGTGGAGGGGGGTGTAATGGAAACATGTCAAAGCTGCTCTGTTATTTCACCTTTTTGATCTCTTCCCCACCCACAAACAGCACCTAGAGGAGACCAGCAAACAATATATTTTACTAACCAAAAGACATGAGGACGCATAAATATCATTTACAGTGGTTCCTTCTAAGAAAATAAGTGTTTCAGGTTTTTTTAAAATCATGCAACAAATAGGTCTAGCATGTCAAAATAAAAGTTTAGAGATCCCATTAAATCAAGCAGGAAAGTTCCTCGCAAACGTCCTGTGCCAAATGTGTCACATTCTTTGGTAAGTCTGTTAACTTTGCCTTTAGGTGAGGAAATGTACAACTGCACAAATGCTGGCCAGTTTCCCCAGGTCAAAGGTTAAACCCAGCCCTTTTCTTCTCACAGTAAAGTGTAATTAAACAAATGAACGCAAACTATCTCTCTGCTTATTTTTTTGCATTTCTTTTCCAAGGCCAATAAAACGTAATAAACACTTGTAGCTCAGGAGAAATGGCTTCTTTGGACTGGAGTATCCATCAATCCTTTCATCCCCTCAGCCCACTTCACAGACCCTAGAGTCAGTGGTGTGTCGTGATTCTGGAGGTGTGTGCATTTATGGGTTAACCTAAGCCACCACAGCCTGCTGTGAGTATCTTTATTGGACAGAGCCCAAGAACTGCTCCCATCACCCACCCTGCCCTGGAGCTCAAGAAAAAGACCTCCACAGACTTAACACTACAACCAAAGCATCTGAAAATAGCAATCTACGCTCTACCACTAGCGTTAGAGCTGCATTTAGGCTTTTGGTGTGGTGTGTGAGAGAATGAGATCATGGAAATATAACTGTCTAAATGTGTTTATTATGGTGTAGTCAATGGTCGAATGTATATTGACATGTTTGTGTAAGCTACACTTCTTATTGTTGGTGTGTGCTTCTGCAAAGAGACAGTAACAATAACATTGTAAGGTGTAAACGATCACAGCATTGTTCTCCGGCTCCTACACCACCCACCAGGAAACATCCTGGAGAGACAAAACTCTTCTATAAAGTATTAATATACTAACGCAGTGATACATATGAATTAAACATGTGTACATACATCAAGGATGCATACAACTCGCAGAAAAAGGAAATTATGGGAAGAAGGGGAACAGGTCTTCAACCCTGCTCCTGGGGACCCAATTTCCTGCAAAGTTTATTTCCATCCTGCTTCAGCATACCTGGCCTGTGACTTTTTAAGTGCTCCTGAAGACCTTGATTACCTGATTAAGGTGCGTTTGATTAGGGTTGGAGCTGACCTCTGCAGGAAAGAAAGTCCTCAGGAACATGGTTGAACCACAATGCCACAGCTCCAGCATCAATAAAATTCATTTATTTCAAAAACATTTAACCAAATTGCAATTTAAAATAAATAAATAAATTAGTAAAAATGTTATTACATACAGAAATTGAGTTTTGTTGCTCAGAAACACATGCCTTACTAAACTACATTGGAGAATTAATTACTAAAATAATTAATGTCATTTTAGTATTACTGTAAGAGTATTTAATAATATATTAAATGAGCTTTTTTTAGCTTTCATTTGGAAATAATGGGTTACATTTTAGTAATTTTACGTGCTTTTGTCATTTTTATTTCTTTTTTCTTTATTTTTATTTCGATTTCAGATTCACTAATGAACGTCTAATTGTCAAGTTTTTTAAGTTTACGCATTTCATGAGATATTTTATTTTCACTTTTATTTCAATTAATAGAAACCATTTTTAATAAGGTCAGTTAACAGTAACAACACTGCTCCACATAAATGTGCTGACATCTGCTGCAACGGTACAGATGCATTTTCATTTTATTTAATATGCTGAGTTGATTTACATCAGTCCCTCCTAGACCCTTCTCACCCTAGTTTTTCAGATATTACACACTTTATTTTTAATAAATCAATTAAGTCGTAATTCACAAGATAATTTCAACTCTAAAGGGGTCACAAACTGAAACCAAAAACTACATGAGCTATGTCATTTGTTTGAGCATTATCCATCACATTAGAATATTACCAATAGTGACACAGGTCTCATTAGCATGTGAATGCGCAGAGGGTGACTGCCCTTTAGGGGCCAGCTAAGCTTACACTCAGGAATGCTGAGCACCCTGGACTTAATCCATATGACCCAGAAAAAGTGAAAGAGTGCTTGTCGTGTGAAGGCTGCAGAGGTCACCCTTGGCCTTTCGGTGCTAGATGAGACTTAAACAGATGCCCACACTGGTTTAAAACAAATCCCATTCCAGAATCACATGTACACTCTCCAGAACTGAGGATCATTGTCCCACAGCTGATGCATCCCACAGACTCGTACACACACAATGCCTCATTTGCTGAAACAATAGCTGACAGGATACAATATAGAATAGCGAGAGGAAATAGACTACAATTACACTGAGGATAAATAAACAAATCATTTGTGCGTTTACCTCTTAGATAGCCATACAAACCAGCAGGGCTCCTCATACTTGCTTCCACTCTCCTGAAGATCTTAGGCTATTGTTCCGAGCACAAACAGAGAGCTGTAAACCGACAAAGATATGTGTCCACAGATCACAGAGAACGGTGTCCCCACTAGGAGGAATTTAGTGACCGTAACAAACCCGAAGAGTGTGTTTTCATGAGTACATGCTCCAAGAGACCCTCTGGATGTGATAAAATTGTACTTGACTATATAAACTCAACACACAAAGTCTGAACAGCCAGCTGATGGCCACTCGTGCTCATGTCTGCCTGTCTAATTGCTACCTACAGAAGCCCACTACGTCGCATAAACTCTACAAGCATATAATTAAACCACATGGCAGCGACCTCAGACACCAGTCTCTCTTTGACGTACATACACATACACAAACATCCTCGCAGGTTCTTGTACAAATAGTCAAACACTTTGTATTGCACATGTGCACTTAGACATACACAAATACAGAGCGTGGGCACTATGTTTTGACAGCGTCATTACCTGCGGTGAAGGCGAGGCAGTCTGTGACTCCATCTGAGGCCCAGATGACTCTACTGTACACCAAGTGCACTCATATGGAAACCATTCCTGCATCACACTGTAACCCTCCAGCTTTAATGCTGACTATTACAAAACACTGCTCCCTCCGGAGCCCAGAGACTCCGAACACCACTTTCCAAAGATCTGTGGCAGCTTCTAATTCAGAGGAATGACTTCTGAAATCCTGTTTTACAGTTCAGACAAAACCCAGCTTGATTTTTGTTAAATCATTAAATCTTAACAGTTATGAATATTACTTTTTATATATAATATTAATATATCTTTTTTTCAGAATTCTTTTATGAGCAGAAAGTTCAAAAGAACAGAATTTATATCAAATAGAAATATTTGTAACATTATAAATGTCTTTATTGTGATCTTTTATTCATTTAATGCATATTTACTGAATATAAAAGCATACATTTCTTAATTTCTGAAACAGAAATCTTATTGAACGGTGTATATTTTGTTTTAATAAATAAAGATAGACAGATAATATTATAGTAAAAATTATGGTAACACTTTAGAAAAGTTAAGACTTGTTAACTATTAACTACGACATTTCTCTCAATAAATTCTTAATTTGCTGCTTATTAATAGTTAGTATGGTAGTTGTCAGATTTAGGTATTGGGTAAGAGTAGGGATGTAGAATAAGGTCAAGTAGAATAAGGCATTAATATGTTCTTAATTAGCACTAATACATGGCTAATATTCTAGTGCTAATTAGCAACTAATAGGTGTTACCTATTCTAAAGTGTTACCAAGATGGTATATAATACATAAGTATCAGAAGAAATGAATGTACAGTTGAGTGACTGTTCCTAGTGTACTAAAAAGAATTGCTGAAAAGCAGCGCAAACTTTTTGCAAAACACATGTAGTCTATATAAACTGTATGTGGAAATGTTGCAACAGCAAAAGTTAATGGTGCATTACTACAGGAGGACTTCATCCGTCCATCTGACTGACAGCTAAGACCAGTCAAAGTTTTTCCCTGAACACCATGTGGCAGCTTTAGATGGTCTCCAGCAATTACATCCTGCAAATGAGAGAAGGGGGGGGGGGGTTTGGGGCTCAGGGAAATGGGGGGATTACATTTCACAGCACAGCTGGCCACACCTAGGGCAAAGAGTCGGAGCTAGGGAGGGAAAACAGGAGAGCGGCCTAGCGAGACTACCTTTTCCTCATCCCTCCCTTTCCTGCGTTTGCCCCTGCATACACACCGACCCAAAATTATACCAGATGTCACTTCTAGAGTGGAAACCGCCCTCAGCCTGCGATGAAGAATTTCAGAAATTCTGGAAAATATTTTTAGAGGTGGACCAGACCTTCTCAGCTTCAGAGGTGGAGGTTAAAGTAGTCAGACCTAAACGAGAGAGAATCCCAAAGGGTTCTCTGGCACTCCATAACTCCAGCATCGCCCTCCGGGAATGTCATGGATAAAGGAGATGTTAAAAGCAGCTAAAAACGACTAGAAATCACGAGACCAAGACCTTTTCCTTCGCTTTGATCTCCTCACAAGGATAAAAGACTCATTCTGAACGACTGAGGGCCGAAGTCGTTCACGCAGTGTTGATGGGGGTGATAGCTTGCATTATGTAAGTTGACTTCTCATTTCCATTCCAACAAGAAAACACTTTCAGAATTGATGCTTCACAAGAGAGGTACCAGGAAGCAGCTTGGCTAAAACCTTTCAGACCAGCAAACTGGATTGAATGTCAGTGGTAAGTCAAGTATGCTTCACATCTGTGGAGTATGAACAAACAGCGCAGAACAAGCATTTCCACCAATCGCTAACCAGCCAGAAAACATCAATGTTATGTGCTGCATATCAGGTCGAATCTCACTAAGACTTACTCAAAAGAGCATGTCCAAGTCATATTTCAACCCAAAAAAAGTTTAGAATTTAATAGATTACGTTACATACTATACCGTAATATACTATACATAAATAAATGTATTATATAATGTATTATAAAAGTGTAATAAGTAGAGATTTTAAAAGTTTTTTTGTTACAATTGAATATACTTAATGTTATTATATATTGTAATAATACTATAATATATATTATTCATTTATTATTGTAACAATAAATAAATGTTTGAATATATATATATATATATATATATATATATATATATATATATATATATATATATATATATATAATGTTTTCTAATTTGGGGGTTGAAAGAAAATCTAAATATGTTCTTCATATGATTTACTCATAGAGAAAGTTACCTTCAATCACATCACAACCATTAACACATGCAAACCACTGACATCTGGAACTGCAAAATCAGTGTGGATGAGAGAAAGAGTCTGGGTGGGTGGCTGTTTGTTTCAGTATGTAAACTATTTCAGCTATCAGTGGCATAGGGAGGAATGTGTGCGACCCACCACCCCAGACACCCTTGGGGGGAGTGGCAATCAGAGACACGCCTCCTTTGAGTTACTATAACTACTGTATGCTAATGAGCTGAACTGCAACCTCTCTGCTTCATCTCAGCAGGAGGTAATGCTAAACATACTACAATCCGTCTGGCTGCTTTCTTAGTCTTCATTAACATTCATAATGCATCAGACACACTACAGACACAATGCCCACAGTGATAAACTACTAATGAGCAGGAACAAAAGCACCGCCTGTCTCAGTGTGGATGCACTGCATGTGTAAACGCCAATGGCTGAAGAGGATTTCACTTATAATAAAACAGTCAAGCTAGAGCAGAAGAGGTTATCAGCTCCATATCTGATGCGGGAGACGGTGAGAGTGCGAGAGAGAAATCCAAGTAGAGGGAAAGATGGTGATAACACACTAATCTACAGATCTCCACAACAGATGGAACTTCAAGTCACTGATCATTGGATGGGCCGCAACGTCAGCGCCAACAAAGCCTATTCATTCAGAGACATTCTTCAGCCATCCTTTTCAAATCCCCTCCAAATGAGGACTAACCACCCCTCCCCAAGCCCACTATCCTAAACATGACAAAGAACATGTTTGTTTATGCCTTGCTTTTGAAGCACATAACTTGAGTTATATACAAAAAAAAAACTTACAAGAAACATTTTTCCTACTCTTTTAAAAATAAAAGGTTGTAAAAGATGGTTTTTACAATTAGGGTTTCCCAAAGAACCTTTCAGGGAACCATTTTCAATAATCTGAAGAACCTTTTCCATCACTGTGCAATAGAAAGGTGCCATGAATGTTAAAGTTTCTTCATGGAACCATCAATGGCAATACAAAAGAGGTTCTATTTCATGGTTCCATTTTTCCTACCAATTTTGGTTCTGGGAAGAATTCTTCAAAGAACCATTTTCAATAATCCGAATATCCTCATAAAGAACCAGTGTGCCACAGAAAGGCTCCATGGATGTAAAAGATTCTTCAAAGAAACTACTGATGCCAGTAAAGTAGCTTTATTTTTAAGAGTGCAGTGAATGTGTTACATATGAACATTGTGTGTCTATATAAACCACATATGACAACATGTCTTATTTTGGTTGCATTTGAAAGATTCCATAAAACACACACAGAGAGAGAGAGCTGGGGGTTCATTTCCAGGGAGTTATTAGTCACCAAACTCACCGTAAACTTATAATTTAGAAACATCGTTCTAAGCGATGCTATCATAACACTCTTGGATCAGCGATATTCCTCCGCTCCCACCTCCACCTGCTCTAACATGTCACCTCTTTTGAAAGCGCGACAACCGTTTTGGAACCTGTTGGTTCACATGTGTTCTTAAACCACAAACTTGAACTGCTTATAACTGCTTCTCTAAAGCGACATGTTTAAGCCATTCTACTCCACATTCCTGAGAACAAAAGCAGCAGGACTCATTCTGCCCGTAAAAGTGAGGACAAAGTTGATATGATGCCGTGGCTGGAGTTAAATGAGGCATATGCCAGCTGGCGGGGGGCTGGAGGGTCTCCTCTAAAAGAATGTGTGAAGATGAAGGCTGAAGTTTGTTAATCCTTTCATTCTGAAGGAGGAGGTTTTCGGACTGACAGGCTTTGAGGAAAGATGAGAACCTGACGCTGTGATGGTTTCCAGGCATCTGGACCAAACGATACAAAGCAGATTCACCTAGCGACTAAATCCTACACAACGTATTCCTGCTACAATCATTCTGGATTCATCATGTCTAACTTAAGGGTACAATTGTGTTGGTCCATTGTTGGTCTGAATCTACAACCTTTAGGTTAACAAGTGCACTTCTTTAACCACTAGGCAACCCTTTCATCAGGGACACGCTGAGCTGGTGCAAGCTGTGAATGACAGCGCATCAAGAAAACTTTGCATTCCTTTAAAAAAATAAAAAAATAAGCGCACCTGAGAGCAATTTACAGACACCACTGTGCATCCTTTAGGTTACGCACAATTGACTGTACTGAACTTCAAATCTAAATAAACTTTCTCATAACAAACTCCACAGGTCAGACAAATCAATTACATATGGTCGTGATGGTCTGCCTACAAAACTATAAAAAGCTGTTGACAAAGTCATGTTTACAGAACTTGTTTTGACTACAGATGATTCTGTTACATGTAAGTGATCGGTTAACCATAATAAGCATGTTCATATGCCACTTCAAAAGATGTCAATAGGGTGCAAAGGGACCACGAAAACTGCCTCCTTCATTTGATGAGTGAGAAAGCTTTCATTTCAAATTATGTTTCTAACATATCTGATAAAGATAAAACAAGTGGTTTACATTAACAACTTTGCCATCCTATTGCCTGCGATAAGAGCGCTTAACGGTTATTTTCTCCTGTTCACCAAGATAATGCCAGTTATGACTTTTTTGCATTGTTATCTCAATAAACCATAGTTTACTTGCTTCAGCTTTTATTGCTTTTAATGGATTAACAGTTAAAAACGGGCTAATTTTAATCGTGAACATTTATTCCACTGATTCATTATGTTGTACAAAACCAGGTGCACTACTTTTGCTTTTGCATTGTTTACTTTTTTCTTTGCAACTTGACATTTTCCTCTTCCCAGCATTCTGCATTGTTGTGCAAAAACAGACTAATACATAATAATATATTACAATTACAATAACAGTAATTCATTGCTAATGTTTTTATTAGTACGTAAACTGATATATTTTTAAAGTCATCCATAACATAAAAAACAATATAAACAATACTATAACATTTAAGCAACTTTGGCATTAGAGAGTGTTGAACTGCAAACTCTTATTTCTAAACATATGATGCATTTATTTTAGAAATAATGCATGCATATATAATATGCATTATTTCTATATTGTTTGTTTTCATTGTTGCTATTTCATGTGTGCTGGACACTCACCCAGAAGAAGGCAGAAGATGTCTAGTGCTATTAAGAGTTTCCTCTTGCTGTTGTTGACGCCGTTGTTATTTAACGTGGATGTTCCTCCGTTTCTTGTTTCGGATGCCATCGTCTTCTCATACATATAGTTTTGCATTTGAGAGAGTTCTTCCTGATATATATCTCCTAAAATCCGAGATTGACTGCAGCGGATCGTTTCAGTTGTCTTGTCAGCAAGGACGTGTCGTTTAAAGTTTGATAGACAAAGTCCTGGCTAAACTGTGAAGACGTCCTGAAAAGTTAATTAAAACAATGCGTTGTCCGTGCAATCAAGCCCATTCAGCTTCGTCCAGTGAAGCGGCGGTGTTACGGAGCAGCGCCTCTCTGAATGAAGAGTCGTGTTGGGTCGGTTAGTGAGCTGTGAGATAGTTCTACGCTACTTGAAGGTTTGAGCGGCGTTTTAAAACTTTGAGATCAGCTCCTGTTTATGAATCCTCCTCTGGTCTCCACCTCCTTCCCTTCAGTAAGTAAGCACTCGGCTCAGCCCCCTTGTGCTGTCCCGAGCCGCGCTGAATGAAGCCCCCTCTGCCCTCCAGACACGCGCGCTCACACACAGCGAGCTGCACCGCCCCCAGCGGCCGCTGCTGGAAACACACCGTGAACAGACACTACTCTCGTTCACCTGCGTGGAAGAAATGTACAGTCGTCGCCGAAAGTTTTGAGAATTACATAAATATTGGAAATTGGAAAAGTTGCTGCATACGTTTTTATAATAGCAATTTGCATATACTCCAGAATGTTATGAAGAGTGATCAGATGAATAGCATAGTCCTTCTTTGCCATGAAAATTAACTTAATCCCCAAAAAACCTTTCCACTGCATTTCATTGCTGTCATTAAAGGACCTGCTGAGATCATTTCAGTAATCGTCTTGTTAACTAAGGTGAGAATGTGGACGAGCACAAGGCTGGAGATCATTATGTCAGGCTGATTGGGTTAGAATGGCAGACTTGACATGTTAAAAGGAGGGTGATGCTTGAAATCATTGTTCTTCCATTGTTAACCATGGTGACCTGCAAAGAAACGTGTGCAGCCATCATTGCGTTGCATAAAAATGGCTTTACAGGCAAGGATATTGTGGCTACTAAGATTGCACCTAAATCAACAATTTATAGGATCATCAAGAACTTCAAGGAAAGAGGTTCAATTCTTGTAAAGAAGGCTTCAGGGCGTCCAAGAAAGTCCAGCAAGCGCCAGGATCGTCTCCTAAAGAGGATTCAGCTGCGGGATCGGAGTGCCACCAGTGCAGAGCTTGCTCAGGAATGGCAGCAGGCAGGTGTGAGCGCATCCGCACGCACAGTGAGGGTAAGACTTTTGGAAGATGGCCTGGTGTCAAGAAGGGTAGCAAAGAAGCCACTTCTCTCCAAAAAAAACATCAGGGACAGATTGATCTTCTGCAGAAAGTATAGTGAATGGACTGCTGAGGACTGGGTCAAAGTCATATTCTCCGATGAAGCCCCTTTCCGATTGTTTGGGGCATCTGGAAAAAGGCTTGTCCGGAGAAGAAAAGGTGAGCGCTACCATCAGTCCTGTGTCATGCCAACAGTAAAGCATCCTGACACCATTCATGTGTGGGGTTGCTTCTCATCCAAGGGAGTGGGCTCACTCACAATTCTGCCCAAAAACACAGCCATGAATAAAGAATGGTACCAAAACACCCTCCAACAGCAACTTCTTCCAACAATCCAACAACAGTTTGGTGAAGAACAATGCATTTTCCAGCACGATGGAGCACCGTGCCATAAGGCAAAAGTGATAACTAAGTGGCTCGGGGGCCAGAATGTTGAAATTTTGGTTCCATGGCCTGGAAACTCCCCAGATCTTAATCCCATTGAGAACTTGTGGTCCATCCTCAAGAGGCAGGTGGACAAACAAAAACCCACTAATTCTGACAAACTCCAAGAAGTGATTATGAAAGAATGGGTTGCTATCAGTCAGGATTTGGCCCAGAAGTTAATTGAGAGCATGCCCAGTCGAATTGCAGAGGTCCTGAAAAAGAAGGGCCAACACTGCAAATACTGACTCTGAATAAATGTCATGTAATTGTAGATAAAAGCCTTTGAAACGTATGAAGTTTTTGCAATTATATTTCAGTACATCACAGAAACAACTGAAACAAAGATCTAAAAGCAGCTTAGCAGCAAACTTTTTGAAAACTAATATTTATGTAATTCTCAAAACTTTTGGCCACGACTGTACAGAGGCTTAAATGGAGCAGAAAGGTTGTGGTTGTGGTTTTGATTTTGATTTTTTTTTGGTTTTGTGGTCAATTTTTAGATTGTCCATTTCACATTACTTCAGCGTTGTCCTAAAGTGATGGGTTTTTAGTTTATTACCATTTGTCTGTTATTATTTAGTTAGTTAGGGACTGGAATCACATTAAATCTAAAGGATATGAAATCTAAAGGACAGGGAAAAGGCTGCAAAAGAAGCAGTCATTAAATATGGAAGCATGGTAGAAGTTAATCTTTTTTTGCAGGACAATGATCCCACCCATAAAGATTAAATTAACATTTGACTAGCAACAGAATAATGAGACGAAAATGGCATACATCCCATCTAACATAAGCCACACATGTATCTTCTAATACAACATGTAAAATCCAATGAACTATAATTTTTTTTTTTTTTTGGATACGGATGCCGATATGTAAGAGATAACTGGAACGAGGCATAACTTCAGCACCGATGAAGCACTTCCATCTAGTGGGGAAGAGCATGTAATACACTTGAACTAGACTAATAATTTCCAACCAAATTGGTCTCCTTAATCGCACAGCTGATTCAGGTCAGCAGCTCATTAGTAGAGACCAGAAATAAGTGTGTCAGACCAAGGAGACATGCAAAATGTGCAGTATTGTTTATTATATAGTGCAGATGCAAAAGCCTCTTAAGTGCCTTCTGAAATTCTCTTCTAAAATGAGTGTTTTTTTTTAATCTGCTCCTATTTTTTAGTTAATGAACTTTAATGGCAAAGAAAAGAACCCCTTCATTGCCATTAAAGCGAAATTACTAAATAGGAGCCTGATAAAAATGCTCATTTTAGAAGAAAATTGCAAACAGCACTTAGAGGCTTTTGCATCAATTTGTGATGACTTTTATTTTTATATTAATTTTGGTCTGTGAAGTGGCTTCCTGTTTTAAGGGAATACTTTCAGATGAATCTGTTCAATTGATTTTGATTCAACACGTTTTCTTACTAATAGCTATTAACTAACTAATAAAACACGAATAAAATGAATACTGGTATTACCTATATTAACTCAAGATGAAGACTGACCTTGATTTTGTCTGATTTTATGAAGGTTTTCATAAATGTATTACAACGAAATGTAACATTCCCTTCTGTCATTACGGTATATGTTTTTTGTTAAGACATATATCATATTTTTATTTTTAAAGGCATATATTATATTATTTTACTCAATGAAGTAATGTGTTCTTGTGGTTATAAATGGTCATAAATTTCCAGTAAATGTAATGTCATTATTTTTATAAAATAAAAATAAAATGAAATGGTATGTTGTTTCCTATGTGTTTTATAAAATGTTTAGTTAGGGTTATCACATTTAAAAAGAAGAAGAAGAAAAAGGTTTTAGTTACTTGGCATTAACTCAAATTAAACAAAGGAATGAATAAAATATATATATATATAAAAAGAATACAAGCTAAGTAGCTGATATAAAATTTTATATATATATATATATATATATATATATATATATATATATATATATATATATATATATATCTTATGTCATTACTGCTAGTGCTAACTGCCAAATAAACATTTCTCAATTTCATTTAACTTTAACTAAAATAACTACATTAAATTAACAAACATGACGAGAAAACGCAAAACAAATAAAAAATAAAAGAAAATAATTGAAAACATCAATAAAACAGTAAGCTAAAAAAACAGCGATAATGTGGATATGTTGCTATATTTAGTAGGCTCGTATGTGAGGTCTCGTGCTTATTCACCACAGTCTATGTTATCCACTCGCTATAGTGCTTAGAAGCAGTGAGGGGAATAGGCTGCCTACTTGTTTACCTAAACCGCCCCTTTGCCACCAGTTAACGCCTTATCAGAGAGCTGTCTGTTTGTGTACAGTTTACAGAGTCCCCTGAAGCTGAATTCAGATCAGCACTTAGAGGGGTTTAAAGCTCTCTCTGCCTCATGTGTTCAATCCCGCCTCCTGTAAGGATCTCACATAGTAAAATGGCTGAAAAGCAGAAACACGAAGGCAGGGTAAAGATAGGACACTACATCCTCGGAGACACGCTGGGAGTCGGGACATTTGGAAAAGTGAAGAGTTAAGTCTATTCTTTTAATATACGTGTTTGAATGTTGCGTGGAATGGAAGCACGATCGTATGTTATCGGGGTTGTTAGTGCTGAACTTGCCGGCGGACGTTGTGCGCAATTTACGTAGCATAGATTGCGTACGAAGCTCATCTGCTAACGTCCTCCAGCCGCACAGAGTGCGTATGCTGTTAGTGAATACGACGCAGAGCTGAAAATTATTTCAGCACCACAGTAGACGCTACACTTGCAGTCTTGTTTGTGTAAATGTTTAGTATAACAGCATTAGGGAAACAATGTCGTATTTTGGTATTATTTAGGGCTCATGTACTTACGCCTTCTCAATATTTGGTATTTTACCAATTTTTATGCATTGTCATCCTCCATGAAGTGCGATCAGTCATTGAGCTGCGCTCTAGCTTTAACGTGTTATTTGCATACATTTCCAGCACCCAATCTTTAAAACGATGTTCAAACATATATTGTTCTGATTATTGTAAAAGCAGTACAGTGATACATGTTGTTGTTAGTATATTTTACCTGCAGTGCCGCTTTGACCTTGCAGTCATTTTCTATTCTAAGCGCGTGTGGGAATGACCTTTCGCGGGTAAAACCCGGTGTTTGAGCTTTTCTGGGCATTATTAAAGTAAAACTTTATTTTATAAAACGTTACGTGTCGCTTTAAAATACATACTGGCGTTAATAATGTATTATAGTCTGTACACATAAAACTACTGATACCTTGTGTGCATCGGTGCTATGTTTTCAACCCTACTAAGATGCCTAACGTTAAGCTACTTATACCAATGTTTCTCAACCACCGTGTGACATGGTGGAAAATTGTCAAAAACACACACACACACACACACACACACACACACACACACACACACACACACACACACACACACACACACATATATATATATATATATATATATATATATATATATATATATATATATAGCATTATCGTAATAATGCAATTGCAAAATTGTCTCGATATTATCGTAGTCACACATATGAAACGATAGGTCTAAATTAATAGCAAAATAATTTACCTATGAAATATTAATTTTCATTTATTTTTGAGTGAAATTGTTTTACAATACAGTATATAGCTATTATTGCCATTGCTGTTATTATTATTAGTCTACTATATTTTTACTTTAAAATGTAAATTGTGATGACAAAAATGTAAAAAAAAAAAATTCAAATTCTTCATTTAACTTTTTTAAATATTGCAATAAATATTGTATCGTGGACTTCATATTTTTTATGTTTATTTTTGCAAAAATATTGTAATATTTCGTCATTTGCAGTGCATCATGGGAGTTGGTAGCCACTATTTTTTTATTATTTGTAATTTTTTGGTGCAGTTTGTCTTCAATTGTCTTTTTTTAAATAGTACAATAAATATTGTATCGTGGACTTCATATTGTGATATTATTGTATCGTGTGATGTTGATATCGCTACACCCCTAATATAATTGTTTTATTAGTTTTTTTTTTTTGCAAAAATATTGTAAAAGTTCTTCATTTGCAGTGCATCATGGGAGTTGGTGGGCACAAATTTGTATTTATTTTTTTAGCGCAGTTTGTCTTGATTCGTCTTTTTTTATATTGCAATAAATATTGTATCATCGATTTCTTATTGTGATATTATTATATCATGAGATGTTGATATCATTACACCCCTGATATAATTGTTTTATTATTTTTTTTTGGCAAAAATATTGTAAAAGTTTGTCATGTGAGTTAGTGGGCACTAACTATTATTATTTATTTATTTATTTATTAGTTTGCTTGTTACACTTCTCTGATTGGTGAAAAATTCTCTGCAGAATCATCATGGGTAATGCAGATTTTCACCAGACATGGACCCTTTTTACATGTTTCATGACTCTCAGAAGCAAAAGTTATCTTGAGTAATTTTCTATAGTGATAAATGGAAACTATAAAATATATTTTTTTATTTTGCCATTTGCTCCAGTTGCAACAGAATAAAAAAAAAACTGTCACTCCCTCATTAGAAATACTATAAGGCACACTAGTTTTCTGTACTATAATGCCAAAGTAATAAAACGGAAAAAAATAGAATAGTGTTATAAATGTACATTAATACAAAAAAGTTACTAACAGGACAAGTGCTATCAAAGTCTGAAAAGGGTATATTCAGCTGTTAAACATTTAAAAAATACGTTTAGATATGCGGCCTAAAGAACTCTCAGTTGGCACTTTCTGTGTTTTATTGGAAATCCTGTCACATTTGTTTATATGGCATTTTACTATGGAAACATGTATTTTAAAACATGTTACATCATATTATATTCAGCTATAAATGATCAAATTTGCATTCATTATTTTTCAGTTAGCTTAAAACTAACCTATTAGCATTATATCTTGCTTGTGGGTGTCCAACCCTGCTCCTGAAGGGCCAGCGTCCTGCTCAGTTTAGCTCCAACAAACTTGTCTGGAAGTTTCTGCTAATCCTTAAGTCTTTGATTAGCTGGTTCAAGTGTGTTTAATTAGGATGGGAGCTAAACATCGCAGGATAGCTGCCATCCATGAGCAGGATTGGACACCCCTGCTTCTAACTGATTAACCTTCCTAGGATAGTAAATGCTTAAGTGCTTACACTACCTCTATATGCAATATCTGTACTATATATTGAGGGAACTATCGAGGTCTCTTTTGATTAAGGAGAAAAATATATCATAAAAAAACAATGCATTCTTGAACAGGTATAATAAACAGCAAGATAACCTTTTTAAGACCAAGTTGAGAGGTCAGCTTTTTTCTTTCAAATACACAGATGTTTTTGTATGGCTAGCTACCAATGGAGAAAGATGCTCCTTGCATTCAGGTAATTAAGATACAATGTCTAGTACTGTTGTCTAGGTAGACAGCACGCTTTTTGAATTTTGAGACAAATCCAAAATCTAACGTTTGCAAAAACAGATTGATCAGTTTGCATTATTCATCAAGCACCAGTGAAGCAAGTGCTCTTGAAGAGAATAAAACAGTTTCTTCCATGTCCTTAAAGACTGAGGGCCCTGCAGCTATGAATATAGCCACCTAAACTCCCTCCATACTGCATGCTTAGGGTGTCAGTGTACTTAAATATCCACAGGGGAAGCAGATTTGTTTGCAAGAGACCCTCCAACTGTTAGTAGACGTAGACTGTGGGTGCAAGTCTATCAACTGACTTCTCATTCATTATTTTATTCATGCAGTTAAGGCAGGGAATGTAGTATCTGAAATGACACCTAAAACATCTTAACCTAAAATTATAGTTGTTAATAAGGTGTGGCATATTATTTAATATGATAGAATCAACCGGACTACATAAGGTTATACCAATCACAGTCATTTTAAAGGTCAGAATATGGAAAAATATCTCCTACAAACCTGTAGGCTATTTGTACTTTAAAAATTTTTTTTTTTTTCTTCAATAAATATGACTATATATAATAATGATTATTTAAAAAAAGGCATATTCACACAACACCTATTAATGTCTGACAATAATGACATGTACTTCTATTTCAAATAAATTATGTTCTTTTGAATTTTCTACTCATCAATGAAACCTAAAAAAAATGCAAATGCTTCCACAAAAATTTTAAGCAGCACAACTGTTTTAACATTGATAATTATCAAAAAAAACTTCTTAAGCACTGATATTATATGGATGCATATTTTATTCATATTCGAACAGTTTTTGAAGGATGTGCCACTGATGACTGGACTTGGCTGCTGAAAATTACATTTTAAATATAATAGATATTTTAAATTACTTTAGATATAAGAAACAGTTGTTTTAAATTGTAGCACTTTTTCCACATTACTGTTTTAACTGTATTTAATATCAAATAAATCCGGTCTTTGTAAGCATAAAATAATTAGTTTAAAGACATAAAAAAAAGAAAATCTACCAATCTCAAACTTTTAAGTTTAGTGTAATTTTTAAGTTAACTTTTAAGTAAAATATATCTACAAATGTTTATTAAATATTAAATATATTAAAGGTTATTAAATATATTAAACCAGCAATTATTTTTAACAAATATATGTAGCTTTGTGAGCATATAGAGAGAAGTTGTAAGGTGTTGGTCAGAGTGTAGTTATTATAATTAAAGAAAAATAAAAGTTTATGGGAGGTCTTCACAATTATGTTGACAAGTGTGTGTGTGTGTGTGTGTGTGTTTGTTTTGGATCCCCACCTTTTGCATTTTGTAAAAATATATTGGTTGTTACAATAATGTGCAGGACTGATAATATATCATATCAAACAAATGTGGGGATTTGTTTTCATAATGTTCACTGAGCAGTATCTAATACAATAAAAACAATTGTCTTAAGGCCTGTATAGGAACGTCCAAACTCCGAGTAGATCAGGTTTTGTTTGTTTGAATGGATGGCTCAGACCTGAAATGAAAGTCTCCTCTCTTTCTTTGTTTTCTTAGAAGGTTTGTGTTGGAGGTCGCAGGCCCACAGCGCTGATGCTTGCTTTCTTTGGAATAAAACTTATCTTTCATCGGCTGTGTTTACAACACTGAACTGCTGGTGATGGTATTTCAGCTGAGTCTTCACTGATGTGTGTATGTTTGGCCAACAGTTGGAGAGCACCAGCTAACAGGACATAAAGTTGCCGTGAAGATCCTCAACAGGCAGAGGATCCGCAGTCTCGATGTCGTGGGGAAAATCAAAAGAGAGATTCAGAACCTTAAGCTCTTCAGACATCCACACATCATCAAGCTGTGAGTCAATCACACATAAACGCAATCAATAGAAACACAATCAACTAATGAGTAGGTTTGAAAGAAAAATAATTGTTTACACCAAGGTAACTGACGATTTTAAGAAGCTTTGTGTTTTATAACTGCAATTTCAGGAGACTTTGTTCCAGTGCAGTTACAACTTTAGGAGTATTACAAGAATCATTACACACACTGACATTATGTACTTGATGTGTGTCACTTTAATCTGCGTCATCTTATTGAGAAGTCACAGAACAGTGTTGACAATACATTTCTGTGCTGAATGATTCTGTGTGTTCGCTATTGCTTAATAGCGATAATAATAATAGCGATGTGTGAGCTATCATCTGTAGCCAACTGTATGTGTTTGCGTTACTGTGGAGCAGCGCATTAGATTAGAACGGCGATTAAAATGGTTTAAAACGTGCATTCTCCCACTCAATTTCAAGCATCCCATAATATAATCACACATGACTTGTAGAGCGCTTTCAGAGTATGTATTTATTTGTCATTTTAACTGTTAGGAAACTGTGAATGTGGAAGTCCTTCAAAGATTTCTTATCCTGTTGCGCCCTCTATAGGACCAGCGACTTGTCGACATGGCATAGTAGTCATGGCAGAGCATTGAAGTCGACTAGTGCAAACCCTATTTAGCCTATATATACATAATACATATACACAGTACACACACATATATTATGTCAACAAAAAAATATTTTGGATGTGATTAATAAAAAAAAACTAATTAAAATAGGAAACAGTAATTTTAAATTGTACAATATTACTGTATTTTATCAAGTAAATTCAGTCATGGTGAGCATAAGATCTAAGAAAAGGAGAGCATTCAAAAAAAGTATATATATACTGTGTGTGTATATATATATATATATATATATATATATATATATATATATATATGTGTGTGTATATATAAAATTATCAATTCCAAACTGTATATGTATGTATGTATGTATATGCAAATAACACTGAACATGAAACTATGGGTTGTGAAAATGTCACTCTTTAAGAGAGGGTGGAAAACGGCTATATAAAAAGTAAAATATATGTTCTACATCCAGTAGTGTTACTAATATTAGTGCATGTCTGCACAAACTCAAGTAAAAATGTATAACCTCTTTTAAGTATTGATGGGCATATTTTAAATTATAGCATTTTTGTCCACAATATTGCTGTTTTTACTTTTATTTTTGATCAAATAAATAGAAGTTTTGGTGAGCATAAAATACTTATTTTAAAACATTAATAAATCTTATTAGATATAGTGTGTAGTCAGATTTTGGATTGCATAAAATAAGAAATGTAGTAGTTAATTGCCTCTTATTTGTCAGATTAGGATTGAATTGATTATACATTTAAGAAAGGATCTGTAATTGGTTTGTAAAAAGTGTGTTTTATGCATGTTTGAGCAGAGTTAATCATTTCCGCCAAGCAGTTGGTTCAGACTACTCAGAATTTTTCAAAAAGCTCTTTTCTCCCATCACTACTTTAAAGATTGTTTTTTGAGTCCAGCAAGATACTGACATAGAGCTAGAAAGACACAAGAGCAAATTGGATAATAAGGCACAGGTGAATGCAGAGGAAACAGGAACAAGACAGAACTACAAACTAAAAGTCACAACAAAGTGTAAAGACAATCAAATACATTAAAATTTTACAATGTACAATTAAATGTATAGAATGACTCAGCTACATTTTATGTGTTACATTTCTTGTTCAGCACATTGGCTCATTTCAGGGCTGTTCTGATCAGGAGTTAAGGAGATAGTGACAGAATAATCCTTTTTATCTACTCCGTCTCAGTCTCTCACTCTACTTCTTCTCCACTCTCACTTATTCCCCCAGTTTCTAATCATAATGCAATCAGTGTGTTATAGACTAGTGTATTATAGACACATTCCACGTCGAGCCCCTGTTGTGCTTCTGTGCTGTGTGTCTCTGTGTATTTGCTCTGTTTTATTGCAACACGTTCTGTTCTCTCCTTTTATCATTCTAATTCGATGATTGGATTCTGTAAAATGAAATTATGTTTATTTAAAATCACATCAGGTATCCCAGACTCTTTGAGTATTCTCCATATTAAACCCCTCTGAGGAATACAGGCCCTGTCCTTCTCTACTGCTGGTTGAAAGGCTGTCTCTGATTATAAGGGCTCTTCTGTTGAATATAAACAGGAACAACAACAAAGCAGACTCCCTGCTGAAATTATGATCAACATTTCTGACCTTTATCACCATTTCTGTTTCTAAGAGATGCAGCGTAATACTCCTGCTGATAGTAATGCTTATGGTCTTGTGCTGTTATCCAGTATATTTGAGTCATAAAGAGATGTTTTCATAGAGTAAGCCTGGTCTTATTATTATTATTATTATTATTATTATTATTATTACAAATGCTGTTAAATATATACACATAATTTTACAGATTTTCAAAATTATAATTTTGATTATAAGCAACATATTGGAACTTATTTGTTTCGTGTCAACATTAAATGAAATGAATTATTAATTATTGAAATAATTATAACTTAAAAATGTATTATATATATATATATATATGTGTGTGTGTATGTATATAGAATTGTTTTATTATTATTATTAGCAACAAATTTGTCGTATGCCAGTAAATTAAATTAAATTAAATTAAATTAAATTAAATTAAATTAAATTAAATTAAATTAAATTAAATTAAATTAAATTAAATTAAATTAAATTAACAAATAAGTTATTAGGTTTTTAAATAATAGCTGGAAATTATATTGACTATAATGTTCAACTCCATGACAGCTTTAAAATGTACAATAAAAACATAAAAAATTAAATAAAGAAGTGCATATGATCAAGACAGTGTCCTTTCAGCTTATTGTTGAGCTCGATTACTGCTGTAAGTTGAAAGCACCAGCATTAAAGCCTCTTGTTGAGTCTCTGTGGATCTTTTCTCTGGTGTGTTGCAGGTATCAGGTGATCAGCACTCCCACAGACTTCTTCATGGTGATGGAGTATGTGTCTGGAGGGGAACTCTTTGACTATATTTGTAAGCATGGAAGGGTAAGAATCATTTGTCAAGCTTTTACAGATAAAGTCAGCTGCAGGCTAACAGGCTCTTAGATTCAGGGAAAGGACAGTCACTTTTTCACATTGTGTACAACGTTACATGCCATAATTCCTTTAGAAAATGACTGAACATCACAGTTCTCAAACTTGCATTCTAACATCATATTCAATTATGCAAACATGACAAAATATGGCTTATTATTTTTGTGTTAGTCACCTAATAGCCCAAAGCTGCTTTATGAGCCTCGGGACTTTTTACTTGCTTTTGTGGCTCTGGTCTGGATTTGAGCATGGATTAACCTTTAAGTCTTCCAAACCTGTTGGGGCTATGGGGATCCAGCTTATCCAAACAGCAGCTGATCCAGTGAAGTGTTTGTGGGAAGGGTCAGGGAGTTCATCCATAGGGCTCAGTCTTTCTGTTGTCTGGGTTGACGGTTCATATAGCAGGACTTGTTTAGTGTACACACACAAACACACTGCTGACTATGGTGAAATTTGATCGGAGGCTTTTTATTTTTAGAGTATTCATCAACACGTAACAAACATTTTGAAATATGTTTTGATGACACGATGTTCTTGGATATAGGAATAATTCAGGTAAATTGGGTCAGTTTTTTTACTGCCTTATAAAAAGCAATCCAGTTTACCTGAATGTGACTGAAGAATATGAGTTATGCATATTTTAGCATCATCACGTGAAAATTAAAGGGTTAGTTTACCCAAATATTAAAATAACCCTCATGTTGTTCCAAACCAGTTGACCTCCGTTCATCTCCGGAACACAGTTTAAGATATTTTAGATTTAGTTTGAGAGCTGTCTGTCCCTCCATTGAAAATGTATCTGTGGTATACTGTCCAGAAAGGTGATAAATACATCATCAAAGTAGTCCATGTGACATCAGAGGGTCAGTTAGAATTTTTTGAAGCATCGAAAATACATTTTGGTCCAAAAATAGCAAAAACTACGAATTTATTCATCATTGTCTTCTCTTCCGTGTCTGTTGTGTGAGAGAGTTCAAAACAAAGCAGTTTGTGATATCCGGTTCGCGAATGAATCGTTCGATGTAACCGGATCCTTTTGAACCAGTTCGTTTGATATCTGGCTCGGCTCGGCTTCTTCAGTTCTCTCTTCACAGCAGTTCAGTCAGTGTACTGTTGGAGTACATGAATTACTCCGGGATATTGGTTTGTTTGAACTCAGAGGGAGTGTCAGCCACATTAAAAAAGTTAACAGCTTAAGTCATTTGTGGATTAATGCGTATTGGAGACGCGAACTGTTTAAAACGATTCAGTTCGATTTGGTGAACTGGTTCAAGAAGATCCGATTACATCGAATGATTCGTTCGCGAACCGGATATCATACACTGCAGTGAACGCACTCACAACAGACACGGACGAGAAGACAATGCTGAATAAAGTCGTAGTTTTTGCTATTTTTGGACCAAAATGTATTTTCGATGCTTCAAAAAATTCTAACTGACCCTCTGATGTCACATGGACTACTTTGATGATGTTTTTCTTACCTTTCTGGACATGGACAGTATACCGTACACACAGCTTCAATGGAGGGACTGAGAGCTCTCGGACTAAATCTAAAATATCTTAAACTGTGTTCCAAAGATAAACGGAGGTCAACGGGTTTGGAACGACATGAGGGTGAGTTATTAATGAAATAATTTTAATATTTGGGTGAACTAACCCTTTAAATATGAATAGTGATAAGTAGTATTTTAACAATTCAAGTTATTTATAACGAGTTACAAACCGGACATATGAAATAATAAAATATTTTGTTAAGATCAAAATGTCTACCTGTATTGAGATATTTATAGAGTATTTATATATATATACACACACACATGTATTTTGTATTTATGAAAATATGTGACATTTAAAAAATTATACAGGCTGTGTATTTAATATAAATATCCCACTCTAAGTACATCAAGAATGTAATTTTTACTTTTATTATTTTACAAATATATTTAATTTATTTTAATTTAATTGCTGCTACAGTATATCATATTCAACAGATTTTCAACATAATAGTTGTAGACATAATATATGAATTATTAAGTGAGCACAAGTTCAGTAGATTGTCATTTTGAAATATTATTAACAATATAAGTGTTATTCTTGCTATTACTTTAAGAAAGTTATCAGGAAAGTACTGCTCTAGACCCTTGCCATGTTTCAAATAGAATACATACAGCTTGTGTTTTTAGGATAATGTTTTATATTGTAATCTCTCTGTTGTGTCTCTCATGTGCAGGTGGAGGACACAGAGGTCAGACGTCTTTTCCAGCAGATCATCTCAGCGGTAGATTACTGCCACAGACACATGGTGGTGCACAGAGACCTCAAGCCTGAAAATGTTCTGCTGGATGGCAACATGAATGCCAAGATTGCTGACTTTGGTACACACACACACACACACACACACACACACACACACACACACGGAAAGCCAATGTTGTGCAGACTGTGAGGGATAGTTGCCAAGCAACCGGCTGCAGTTTTGCTGCACGTCCACTCATGTGGTTTTTATGAGGCATGGTGTTTGATTGTCCACAGAAGAGCACAGACAGAAAAGAGGCAAAAAGTAAGATACATTAATCCGCCCTGCAGCCAAATGTGTTGGGCTATATACAGTAAGGTCCAAATATTTGAGACCACTAGTGAAAATGCTTCAATTTTGAAATCTCCATCCAATGTAATGCATTTTTATTCAATTACTTTTTATTACGATTCCCAGATTGTCAAATATTGTTTGGGTTTTACTGAATTTATACCCGCCTTGAAATACATCTTATTTACGTGTATGAGTAGTTTTGGCCAATCAAACTGTCTGTGTTAAGTATGTTTGTGTGGCATTGCTTGTCAGGTCTGTCAAACATGATGTCAGATGGAGAGTTCCTGAGAACGAGCTGCGGATCACCAAACTACGCTGCACCAGAGGTCATCTCAGGAAGGTGAGATTTCATTAGAGATTTCATTTTTGTACATACAAAAAGTGTTGAGATGTGCTATACTTAAAGGAACAGCCCACCCATAAAAGAAAAACAGATTTGGGCCATATCTTTTTAATTACTTGGATGACTTGCTCACAAAATGGATCATCTGCAGTGAACGATTGCTGTCAGAATAAGGTGATAAAAAACAATTCGCAACTCACAAGTAATTCACACGGCTCCAGTCCATCAATGTATGTGTTATGAAGTAAAAAGCTGTGTGTTTGTGATAATCGATCAACTATTTAACTTTAAACCGTTGCTTCCGGCCTAACTACATATCCTCTATCCATAATATTGGTTTCTCGTCTGAGTCAGGAGAGAAATATGCACAGATCAAGAACTGTTTACAAGCAAAAACAGTCCAAAACACTTCTAAACACATATGTTTGTGGATTTTGATGTGAGAGAACAACAGGGGATGGAATTTTCACCAGTGAAGTGTTATTATGGATTAGTATTTTGACCAGAAGCGAAGGTGTCAAGTTTAAACACCATGATAATGGATTTGTTTCTCACAAAAGCTTTTCGCTTCACAAGATGTTAATTGATGGACTGGAGTGGTGTGGAATATTGTGATGTTTTTATCAGCTGTTTGGACTGTTTCGGCACCCATTCACTGCGGAGGATCTAGTGTTGAGAAAGTGATATAATGCTTAAAATTCTCCAAATCTGTTAAGATGAAGAAAAAAACTCCTCTACTTATTAGATGGCCTGCTGTTAGGTCAGTTTTAATAAATGTACATTCTTTATACTATTCTTTTAATTCTGATATTCAGTGGTCTGGCTTGTAGGACCAGCAGTCAAGCAACCATAGCTAGCTGTGTGCTTTGTAGTATGAGCTGCATGGATACACTGCACATAAATATTATATCAGGCCTTCATTATTTTTTTATGTAATACTGATTATCGTCTTGTTCTTTTCATTGCTGGAAACATCAGCTTGTTTTTTCGACGGATAGACATGTAGAGACAATGTAGAAGCAAACATACTCATTCAGTAACGTATATGTCGTGTTTTAGGCTGTATGCTGGTCCAGAGGTGGACATCTGGAGCTGTGGTGTCATTCTCTATGCACTGCTCTGTGGGACTCTGCCGTTTGATGACGAGCACGTGCCCACACTCTTCAAAAAGATCCGTGGAGGGGTCTTCTACATCCCAGAATACCTCAATCGCTCCGTGGCCAGTCTACTTATGCTCATGTTGCAAGTGGACCCACTAAAGAGAGCTACTATCAAAGACATCAGGTTGTTAGTTATTATTTTTTAAGGTGTCATAAGCTGCTTTTTTTATTATTTTGTACTTTTCTTGGAGGTCTCCTTATAATGTTATCGAGATTTTTACATCAAAAAAACAAAGTGAAGTGACATACAGCCAAGTATGGTGACCCATACTCAGAATTGATGCTCTGCATTTAACCTGTCCAAAGTGCACACACACAGCAGTGAACACACACACACACCCAGAGCAGTGGGCAGCCATTTTTGCTGCGGCACCCAGGGAGCAGTTGGGGGTTCAGTGCCTTGCTCAAGGGCACCTCATGCGTGGTACTGACAGCCCAAGACTCGAACCCAAAACCTTAGGATAAGGAGTTAAACTCTTTAACCATTATGCCATGACTTCCCAGCAATTTAGAAGTAATAGGCTTTATTACTGCAATATGTGCAGTAAATTAATGCAAGTAAATACAAAATGCTGTGATCTAAAGAAATTCAAGAACACATGAGAAATAAAATAGTTGACATGTATCAGTCTGAAAAGGGTTATAAAGTAATTTCTAAGGCTTTGGGACTCAAACCACGGTCAGAGCCATTATACACAAATGGAGAAAACTAGGAACAGTGGTGAACCTTCCCAGGAGTGACCGGCCTACCGAAATTACTCCAAGAGCACAACGACGAATCATCCAGGAGGTCATAAAAGAACCCAGAACAACATCTAGAGAACTACAACCCTCACTTTCCTCAACTAAGGTCAGTGTTCATGATTCAACAATAAGAAAGAGACTGGGCAAAAACAGCATCCATGGAAGAGATCCAAGACAAAAGCCACTGCTGACCAAAAAGAACACAAAGTCTCGTCTCACATTTGCCAAAAGATATTTTGATCTTTGAGTTTTGGGCAAATATTCTGTAGACTGATGAGACAAAACTTTTTGGAAGGTGTGTGTCCCGTTACATCTGGAATAAAACCAACACAGCATTTCATAAAAAGAAGATCATAGCAACAGTCAAACGTGGTGGTGGTAGTGTGACGGTCTGGGGCTGCTTTACAGCTTCAGGACCTGGACGTCTTGCCATAATCGAAGGAAGCATGAATTCTGCAGTCTATCAGAAAATCCTGGAGGAGAATGTCCAGACGTCAGTTTGTGACCTCAAGCTCAAGCGCACTTGGGTTACGCAGCAGGACAATGATCCCAAACACACCAGCAAGTCCAGCTCTGAATGGCTCAAGAAATACTAAATGAAGGTTTTGGAGTGGCCAAGTCAAAGTCCAGACTTAAATCTGATTGAGATGCTGTGGCATGACCTTAAACAGTCCTTTCATGCTCGAAAACCCCCCAATGTGGCTGAATTAAACCAATTCTGAGAAGAAGAGTGGGACAAAATTAATTCACAGCGATGTGAAAGACTCATTGCCAGTTATCTCAAACGCTTGAATTAGACAGCTTTTCCCCTTAATTAATGAAATAATTATTTCAAAACTGCATTTTGTATTTACACAGGCTATCTTTATTAATATTATTAATATGTAATATTATTATTATTTTTTTTTGATGATCTGAATCTTTTAAGTGCAACAAATAAAAATAAAAAACAGGAAGGGGACAAAAATGAAATAAAAATATGTATTTTAAGTTTAATTGCAGTCTTGACTTGAACTAACCCTTAAAAATGATATAAAAATTATAACCAATATAAAACAAAAATAATACTTAATAAATGTTGTGCGAAAAATAGTGTAATAAAAACAGTACTATTTTATAGTATTTTACAGTTCTTTTGTTTTCTTCCCTCCTGTAAAACAGAGAGCATGAGTGGTTTAAGCAGGACCTTCCTTGCTACCTCTTCCCTGAGGACTCCTCGTACGACGCCACAGTGGTGGACGAGGAGGCCGTGCGCGAGGTGTGTGAGAAGTTTGAGTGCACTGAAGCTGAAGTAATGAGCAGCCTCTACAGCGGAGACCCTCAGGACCAGCTGGCCGTGGCGTACCACCTCATCATCGACAACCGCCGCATCATGAACCAGGCCAGCGAGTTCTACCTGGCCTCCAGTCCCCCAACCAGCTCCTTCATGGAGGAGGGCATGCCTCTGCCGCCAGGGGTCAAAGCTCACCCCGAACGGATGCCCCCGCTCCTGGCCGACAGCCCAAAGGCACGGTGTCCTCTGGACGCCCTCAACACCACCCGACCCAAACCTCTGGCGGTAAAGAAAGCAAAATGGCACTTGGGCATTCGGAGCCAGAGCAAACCCTACGACATCATGGCTGAGGTTTATCGTGCCATGAAACAGCTGGAGTACGAATGGAAAGTGAGTGGCTCAGAAACACACAGGCACACACATGTTTTCTTGTTGGACTAGTGAGAATATAGATGTGTTATTGTATCGGTTGTGGTGGGATTTAGGTGGTGAACCCCTATCACCTGAGATTGCGCCAGAAGAATCCTGTCACTGGGAATTTTGTGAAGATGAGTCTGCAGCTGTACCAGGTGGACAATCGGAGCTACCTGCTCGACTTCAAGAGCATTGATGGTGAGCATCAATCAGACTTTTTAATGCCAAGAACCCGCCAAAATGATGACGAACTTGCTGAAATAAAATTGCAGCTATTTTTTTTTCCTGTACAGAGATCTAATTTTACTGTACAAGAAAAATAGTATGATATTATAAAAGTATAGTTGTATTGAATAATAATATTGTTAAGTTATGCTCCAAAATAATAGACTTTTAGTAAAACAGTAATATTGTGAAATATGAATACAATTTAAATCAACTGTTTAAATACATTCCCAGTAATGACATTGTGTAATGACTCCATCAGTCATTTACATTGTCTATCAGAAATCATTCTAATATAATGATTTTCTGCTCAAGAAACTTTTCCTTATTATTTTCAATATTGAAAACAGTAGTGCTGAGTAATATTTTTGTGTAAACAGAGATGAAGAGATTATTTCATTTTAATGATTAGAAAGAAAAGAATAGCATTAATACTCTTTAATTGCAACATTATAAATGTCTTTGCTAGTACTTATTGGCGATTGAATGTGTCCTTGCTGAATAAAAGTACTGATTTCTTTCAATAAACATCATTTTGCTGACACCAAGCTTTAGAAAGACAGTAGATTTTACAAAGAAACATAAATAATACTCCTATTTTGTAAAAATAGACTTGTTGTTGTAATGCGAACAAATGCTTCCATTATTTGACAATTTCACACATAAAAAAAAAAACCTACAAAAAAACATTTGCATTATATATATCCATATTAAAATGCACTAGAGACAAATCATTGGCATTTGGTATTTCAGTAAAAGATCTGCTTATTGTCTCTTTTGTCGCCTGTATAAAACTCTTAGTTGCTCCTCTATCCTAGATGCATTGAACTCATGTGGGCGATGTAGGGTTAATCCAGCCTGTTATTCCCCACAATATCACTCTCTAATAAAATTGAAAAAGTCTTTTGCTCACTTTCAGATGATGTGATCGAGCACAAGTCAGGGTCGTCGACTCCCCAGCGCTCTGGCTCTACGGCTGGCCTCCATCGACCGCGCCTCAGCATCGACTCTGCGAGCGTTTCTGTTGAGATGCCCCAGCTGAGCAGCTCTCTGCCGGGCTCTCTGACCGGGAGCACACCTCTGCTGGCTCCACGGCAGGGCAGCCACACCATGGACTTCTTCGAAATGTGTGCCAGTCTCATCACTACGCTGGCTCGCTGAGACCCTCGCACACCATCATCTGATGGTCTTCACCTCTTTACAGTCAAAAGGTCAAGGGTTAAGGGTTGTGATTTTTTTGGAGTTGGGGTGCTTTTAGGTCAGTCCTACAGTAGCGACACAAACATATGGTACCTAAAGAGTTTTTGGACTGACCTACAAATGTATGAAAGTCATTGCATTAGTTAACCTATGATAATATCAAAGTTATCAGCAAACAAGTAATCACTTAAATGGTTAGTTCACCCAAAAATGAAAATAGGCTCTTCCAAGCTTTATAATGGCAGTGGGCGGGAGTTTCTGTTCAACAGTCCACAAGATGTCAAATAAAGCGTGTGCATCCGTACTAAAACATGCCTCACATGGCTCTACGGGGTGAATAGCGAATCCATGCGTCTTTGTGAGAATTTACTAAATATCTTTATGGAATATGATCAACTTATGACATATTTAAAAATAATGTAAGACATTGCTTAGGTTTTCAGTGAAATAATGACAAATTATTAATTTTATTATTAATTTGAATGATTAATAAGTTATAAATGATAAATTCTGATTATATTCGATTGATGTTTGATGATCAGATACATTTTTTTTTTTTTTTTTAACAGTGCATTGTTTTGTGATTTTAAACCCTCTTTGGATTTTTTTTTTTTTTTAATCTAATGCAATGACATTAATTTGTTCCAAAACCTTTTTAGGGCCGCTTTAACCAGAAGTTCTCCTCAACATCATTAGTTTAAATAATTGGAAATCTATAAACATACTGCTGATTTTATATACACTTTTTTTTGTTTGTTTTTACAATATGTATTTTACAGTATATTTGTATTCTCATATCAATCACTTGAGCTGTATAGTTTAGTTGAATAGCTATTGATTGCAATGACATACCAAAAATAGGTTTATGCATAAAGCGCAAAGATCATTATTTAATTATATTAGAGATTCTTGCTTATTTTACAAAGAATTCATATCTATCATTTTATTTAAGTGGTAATTTATGGAGTGAAGAACTTGAGTGTTCTGGGTTTGGCTTGCAGTCTCCAGAGAGCGTTTATCAAAGAGCAGTGTAACTGCTGTTGCTGTATGTCACAGTGGATCTCTAATGATACACGCCATCTGCAGTGGAAAAGCCTGACCTCGACCTATCTGTGTCTGTCTCAGAGGCCTTGCTTACATCATGTGCTGTACTGCTGCCATAGAAAGACAGATATGCTGGATGAAGGCAGACCGACCAGCCAAAAAGCTTCAATGTTGTGCCTTGATATGGCTAAAATGCAAACAGAGAAGAATAGAGACAGATGAAGCAGAGAATGTGCCAGTCATTTTGTTGATACGAGTGAGCCTTTAATTAGACAGCCTTAAAATATTCCCAATGCTTGAGATTACAGACAGCCAGGAAGACCTTATTGAAGCATTCATCCTGAATGACACATTCAGCTTTATTCAATTAATTTATGCTTTTAGAACCTAGATTTTAATACTATATTTAAAATTATTTTATGAATCATCAGACAAAATTGTTTATGTATTAAAATACATATTTTAGCAATCAAAATGTAATATATGCATTATGCATTATTAAAGGATTTCGCTGTTTATATCAATTTCATTCATATAGCTGATACACAAAAAAATATATAAAATTTGGGGTAGGTAGGAAAGATTTTTTTTAATGTTTTGAAAGTTTCTCCTGCTTATCAAGGCTGCATTTATTTGATCAAAAATACGGTAAAAATTGTGAAATATTATTACAAATTAAAATAACTGTTGTCTATGTGAATATATATATAGAATTTTTTAGTTTTTAGGATGCATTAAATTGATCAAAAGTGACATTTATCATCTTACTAAAGATTTCTATTTCCAATAAATACTGCTCTTTTGAACTTTATATCCATCAAAGAATCCTGCAAAATAAAATATCAGTTTCTCTAAAATAAACATAAAGATTTCTGAAGGATCATGTGACACTAGAGACTGGATCATCACAGAAATAAATGACATTTTACACTATATTCTCATAGAAAATAATATTTTACAATTTGTACTGTATTTAGGATCAAATAAATGCAGCCATTCTAAGAGAAGAGACATTGAAAAACATTAATCAATCTGTATCAATCCCAAACCTTTGACTGGTAGCATACTGAAGCAGACTTGCTCAAACACAATATAAAGGTGGTGTGTATCTGATGAGGACATATAAAGTGACCCCAGCCAAGATCGTTTAGATTAGTGACCCCCTTCCCTGGGATGCCTTAAATAGGTTCAGAACTTTATTGTTTCTAATTGAATATGCTTTAACATATGTTAATGCGTGCGGTTGTTTGTATGGAGTAGATACAATGTATTTATTAGTTACACATATTTATTCTTTATTTAAGCTCACCTCTGAAGTGTTACTTGTGAACAAACAACATAACAGAAAGTGTATTTGTTGAAGTTGTCTTTGTGCCAACGTGTATTAATGGACAGCTACAACCCAGCCAGGCAGAAAATAGCACTGGAAGATGACTGAATATGAGAGGAATGAACACTATATGCAGATTATACACTATGAGAAATCATTCAATCAAACACAGCAGCCAAAAAAAGCTAGAAACAAGCTAGATCTCACTCCTTTTCATATTCAGTCCTGCTGGTTCATAATTCATATGGACAAACTTGATCACAAATTGTGTTTGAATAGATGTGGTGGTCTTGCTGAATCAACCCCTCTGTCTTGTACTGTAAAGAATGGTTGAACGGCTCACGTTGTGTGCATGAGAAGAGCGTTTATGTGTTTTGTATAAGTATGCTGGATTTTTATTATACACTGCTGCTGTTGTACCATTTTAACTGAATGTAAACCAGAAAGATAGAAAGTTCTCGCAGAAATCGCTTCATATAATTTAGAAGAAGTGCAATAAATGTGATGCCTCTAAATAGTTTAACGGTTAAGCGGAAACCACACTGCTGGGGGACGGGTTTTTTCTGATTTCCGGAGAAGATTAGACTGGATTATGGGGTTGTTTTCTGAAGTGTCTGAAATTCCTCAGAGAAGTTAAAGCCTTTACGCATTCTTCATATTTTCCACACAAATCCCAAGTTCACTCCAGGTCATTTTGAGGATCAGTGCGACTTTTTGGAGCGGAGGGTGGGGGATGTAAAGCTGGAGAAAATGGGCTGGTTTAGGGAGTTTATTGCCTCCTGCTGCTGGACTTTGCTTTTTACATTAAAGGAATAGATAACCCCAAAATCGTTTAACTCATTCATGTCGGTCTAAACGTGTAGGAATTTCTTTCTTCTGTTGAACACAAAAGAAGATATTTTGAATAATGCTGCTGGTAACTACACAGTTGGTGGTAGCCATCAACTTCTATATTATTTTTAACCATACAATGGAAGTTAATGGCTACCGGCAACTATTTGGTAGCCAGCATTCTTCTTTTGTGTTCAACAGAAAGAAGGAAACTCATACAGGTTTGGAAAAAGTGAAGAGTGAGTAAAGTTTGGATGGGAATGGCAGGAATGTGTGCTTCATGCAGGTGTGGTTAGTATTTGTCATATTTAGAGGTCAGATACTAAAAGTCTCTCATGACAGTTTAATGTCTGTTATATCAGCATTATTGCTGTGTTTTGTGGAAACTGGTCAGAAACTTTACGGCCCCCAGTAGAGTGACAGTCACAGGGCCATGGCTTCAGCTCATGTTCAGTGTTTTTGTCTGTGTTGAGGCGTTTGTGCTGGATATTATACCCTCCCTCTCTCTCTCCAGTGTAGTGTTGAGAATTGTGTGTCTTCTGCCTGTTCCCGAGCCCTGCTGGGAGATGACCTCTGTCTGTCAGTGTCTACATATCTGTTCTGTACATGTGTGCGTGTCACTTCCTGTCTGTTTGTGCGGTTTGAATTTTAAAAGTTATGCACTGCATGGTGTTCCTGTTCTGATTTGCACTTTAATTTTTATTGTTAAAAAGAAAAAATGGGAAAATAAAGCGGTATATGCAATTTGTAGTTTGTGTCGTTATTCTGATTTAATAAAAAAAAGTATATATATATATAAATATGCACACATACACACACACACACATATAACTGTTAAACAACAGCAGATGAACAACTTGTGTATGATAACTTTTTTTTTTTTTTAATATTTGCACAACTATTTAAACATAAATATTAAGTTAATAGTATATTAGTGACACTGACGACACTACTCTGCTGAAAATTCAGCTTTGCCATCACAAACATTTTGAGATATATTAAAACAGCAAAGCTATTTACTTATATTATATCAAAATATTACTGCTTTTACTGTATTTTTATTAAATAAACGAAACTTTTGGTGAGTAAAATAGCATTTCAAAAACAAAAAATCCTGCTGATCAACACTTCTGAATGACTAGCTTTTATAATTATTTAAAACATTTTAAAATACTTAATAATTTATTATTAAGCACTATATTTTTTTATTGATTATTAATATTTATTTTTCTTCCTTAACATAAACAGAACAACAACTTTGTGAATATATGAATATGAACGTTAAATGCATGTGTAATTATCTATATTTTCATTATATACTTATTCATTTAATTATTTTTACATTACTGTTTAAAAGTTTGAGGTCAGTAAGACTTTTTTTAAAGAATTTTATACTTTTATGTGGCTAGTATCCAATAAATTGATTAAAAGTTATAGTAAAGATATTTATAATAATAATAAATAAAAAAAACAAGATACACATCTGTGTCATTTATTGTCTTCACCAGAAAACTTAGTATGTGCAGTAGAATTACAAAAGAAACAACACTTAAACTTGCACTACAAGCATCAGCATATTTTCCCTCATGTAGAGTAACCCTGAAGACTGGGAATACTTAAACATGCTTATCAAATATAAAACTAATAATATAATACTAATTAATCTAATACAAATACATGGTTATAAAAACCTTTAAATTGCAATTCTAAACTTCTAAGTAAATGATACCACAAAAATAATGATGACTCAGGAACTGCATTTTAATGCTGACGTTGCGATAAACTGTTAAAACCGAACCCAGATGTGAAGCTGTTTTCACCTGCACAAGCTGTCACTTTGATCTGTCAGCTTTTAAACTCAATTTCTTAATTATAGATTTTAAAATGATCAGACAACCTCAGACTAGATAGACTGTCTTTGCCATAGAACTCACAGCTAACACTTAGATGAAATGGCTTAAATAACCTGAAGAGCTTCTCACCACACCATACATTTGACTTTTTTTTTTTTTTTTTTACAGAATGAACATATTATACATGAATATAGAAGAACTCGCCCGCAGCCACTTACAGACTGATGCACAATCACAAACATAATTCTCCCCACTTGACAGACACATCTCCGCTTGAGCTTGTGTGGGTGACATTTACTGTGGTGCTCATCAAAACACAGCCCACAGGAGGGTTATGAACTCAGCAACAGTGAAGATCCAGTGCAGTCCGTCTTTCCCTCTCGCAGCCGGAGTCATTCGACTATTTTAAGACGGGTTTGATTGGCCTAGAATATAGACAAACATGTTCTCTAAAAATGTCAGTAAACATCATCATAGCCTAAAAAGGTCAGAGGTTAGGAATGACGGGGGTAAAATTTAAAGCCAGCACTGAATGTTAAAAGTCGAGGAGGAAGTAAAAATAGATTGAGAATAATCTTTGAGTATGAGAAATGTTTCTTGAGCAGAAAATTAGAATGATTTCTGAAGGATCATGTGACGCTGAATGTCTGAAGTAATGATGCTGAAAATTCTGCTTTGCATCAGGGGAATAAATTACATGTTAAAATATATTAAAATAGAGAACAGTTTTATGAAATTGTAATAATATTTCACAACATTAACGTTTTTACTGAATTTTTTATCAAATAAATGCAGCCTTGGTGAGTATAAGATACTTTTTTCAAAAACAAAAATGTGAACCCTAGTGTATATTTTTCACATTTCTGATTCAAAACAGTAGTTTTTTAATTTTATTTTTATTTCATTTTATTTTTCCTGTTCTGTTTGATGAATAGAAACATTTCAGAAATGTTGCCTATACTTCAATAATAAGCTGTTTAATGTCTGGATCCCTGTGACAACTTACCCCATACAGTGCAACAACATGATCTGCTATTGGGGCATGTTGTCACAGAAGCTCAAAATGTTTAATGTACGTACGTAGTTGCTGTAAATAGGCATGTGGTCTCCAACTATGATGTCGGCGTACAGGTCCGGAGGAGGAAGAATCTGGAGGTCTGAGATTTCTAAATCTTCTTCCTCTTTATTTCTGAAGGAAATATACAATGACAACCCAATCTAGTTAGCAGTTAGCCACCGACTGCACAGGTTGAAGGAATGAGACATGGTTTCGGAAAAACCATCACGGACATTCACGTAAAACCAGTCTGACCACATACTCCCACGGGGAAAAGAGATCTCATGAATTATTATACACATAGTGTTATCTGTGAGAACATGCACATATTTTGTGAGCACTTACAAGCTGTTAGGATCCTCTTCAAGTGCTAACAGATGAAACCAGAAGTGGAAAGAAGGAAAAAATGAGCGTGGGTAGATGCGACTGTTTATGTAATTTAGGTTTAGAAAGTCGAAACATACCTGGTGTGAGCTCTGGCATTCTTGCACACAAACAGACAAATAAGGAAACAGGAAGTAGAGATTAGTTGCTATCCTGTAATGCTATCGTTTACAGTAAGCGATCTTTAGTGAATTCAAAGGAAGTAGACGGTAACTAAAGCGATGGCCTACATTGGGCTGTTGTTTCGTGGTAGATACTGAGAGGACGTCTTGGGTTGCATAAAGAATGAGGAGAGTTTTTGAATCGCTTCCTGATTTCTTCTGCAACACAGTAAACAAATGCTTATTCTTGGGTTCTTAATGTGAAACGGTTTATTACAGAGCAAAGTTAGTATAGAAGTATGTGTCATTTTAGTGAATAGAACAGAATAGAACTTACGGCACATGCATATTACTTGAATCACTGTGAACTGGAACTGAAAAAAGGAAATTTATGCAGGGACAAAAAACAAACAAACAAACAAAAAACAACAACATCAATCAACAAGTTAATAATAATAATAATAATAATAATGTATTATTATTATTATTATAATTAGAATCTCATAATTTTGATTATGTCATAATTAAGAGTTTCCTTAGCTCATAATTTAGAATTAATGTTATAATTTGGACTTTTATGTCATTATAATGACTGTTTATGTAAATTTTAACTGTATGTCAATTTAGACTTTTCATCTCATAATTAGGACTGTTCATGTCATAATTACAACTTTTGATGTCATAATTATGAATGTTCATGTCAGAATTATGACTGATCATGTCATAATTTCCATTTATGGCATAATTTAGACGTTTTATGTCAGAATTCAAAATTTTATGTCAGAATTCTGACATTTTTCATAATTTCAACCTTTAATGTCAGAATTGTTTTGGTCATAATTCTGATTATGTCATGATTTCAACAAAATTTTAACTTTTTATGTCATAACTATGTTTTTGTTATGTTTGTGTGTGTGTGTGTGTGTGTCATAACAGTTTTTATTACCTCATGACTTTAGCTTATGTCATTTCTGACTTTTAATGTAACAATAATCATTTACATAGACTTTTTTGCTTATGTGCTGGAAATAGGCCAATAAGTGTATGATATATTTTAGCTATAATGACTCATATAGTAAATATAGTCTTAGATGTTCCCAGTTGGTAGTGTTCCTGTGAACATTTTTGAACATCAGTGACTCACCTTGTGCTGGTGTGGCTTGTGATTGATTCAGCGCTCTGAAAGATTGAACATACACCCCTCATAAACAATACAACAGCTTAACAGCCAAGCTTTGTAACAAAAGAAGGCGAATGTACACACAAGGTAACACTCACATGTGTGCTGTTTCATCAGCAGAGCAAAACACAGGGTCGTCCTCATCACATGTCCACTCGTCACTGTCTTCTGAGACTGATAGAATAAATCAATAAATTAGTGCTGTCAAACGATTAATCGTGATTAATCGCATTCAAATGAAAAGTTTTTGTTTAATTAATATATTTGTGTGTACTGTGTATATTTATTATGTATACATAAATACACACATATACAGTATATATTTTGAAAATACATGTATATATTTATATTCATATAATTTATATTATATATAAATATATTCCAAATATAAACATAACATATTTTTTCTTAAATATATACCTGCACGTGTGTGTATTTATATACACATAATAAATATACACAGTACACACATATACTGTATATTTTGTAATCAAAAACTTTTATTTGGTATGCGATTATTCGCCATTAATCGTTTGACAGCAATGAAATAAATAAATAAATAAAAACGTCATCACATTTCTATAGCTTAAATATTTCGATATACTAAAAAAGAGTTTATGTCTTGAGTAGGATTTGTATTCTGTATTATAAAACACCAAATACCGCAAAGACATTACCCTCATGAAAATATGCTGTACTGATACCATGGTTTACTTAAAGGGTTATTTCACCCAAAAATCTAAATTATGTTATTAATGACTCATGTTGTTCCAAACCCGTAAGACCTCCATTTATCTTCGGAACACAGTTTAAGATATTTTAGATTTAGTCCTAAAGCTCTCAGTCCCTCCATTGAAGCTGTGTGTACGGTATACTGTCCATGTCCAGAAAGATAAGAAAAACATCATAAAAATTAGTCCATGTGACATCAGAGGGTCAGTTAGAATTTGTTGAAGCATCAAAAATGTATTTTGGTCCAAAAATAGCAAAAACAACAACTTTATCCCGGAATAATTCATTTACTCAAACAGTACACTGACTGAACTGCTCTGAAGAGAGAACTGAAGATGAACACCGAGCCGAGCAAGATAACGAACAAAAGATTGACTCTTTCACGAGTCAAGAACCGTTTCTGTCAGACGGGTCCGATTCTTGAACCGAGGAGCTGATGATACCGCGCATGTGTGATTCAGCGTGAAGCAGACCGACACACAGAGCGTCTGAACTGAACTGATTCTTTTGGTGATTGATTCTGAACTGATTCTGTGCTAATGTTATGAGCGCGGGTAAACCGAAGGCTTGAATCAAGGGCAATCATCGCAAATTATGTCATAGCGTCGAGCACAAAAGAACCGGTGGACCGTTTTCTTCAACTGGTTTATTGAATCGAACTGTCCGGAAGAACCGGTTCGCAGAAAAGAGCCGAACTTCCCATCACTACTGGTGATCTGAAAACCGATGCAACCGGTTCTTGACTCGAGAACGAGTCAGTCTTTTGTTCGATATCTGGCTCGGCTCGGTGTTCTTCTTCAGTTCTCTCTTCACAGCAGTTCAGTCAGTGTACTGTTTGAGTAAATGAATTACTCCGGAATATTGGTTTATTTTAACTCAGAGGGAGTGTCAGCCACATTAAAAAAGTTAACAGCTTAAGTCATTTGTGGATTAATGCGTATTGGAGACGCGAACCATTTCAAACGATTCAGTTCGATTTGGTGAACTGGTTCAAGAAGATCCGGTTACATCAAATGATTCGTTCGCAAACTGGATATCATACACTGCAGTGAACGCACTCACAACAGACACGGACGAGAAGACAATGCTGAATAAAGCATTCGTAGTTTTTGCTATTTTTGGAACAAAATGTATTTCCGATGCCTCAAAAAATTCTAACTGACCCTCTGATGTCACATGGACTACTTTGATGATGTTTTTCTTACCTTTCTGTACATGGACAGTATACCGTACACACAGCTTCAATGGAAGGACTGAGAGCTCTCAGACTAAATCTAAAATATCTTAAACTGTGTTCCAAAGATAAACGGAGGTCTCATAGGTTTGGAACGACATGAGGGTGAGTTATTAATGACATAATTTTGAATTTTGGCTGAACTAACTCTTTAAGGTACTGTATCAGATAAAATACAATAGTATTTTTACTATGGTATTTACCTGAAATATATACAATGGTAATTCATGATGGTATTCCAAAGTATTTCAATAATAGAATATTTGTAGCATAATGTTGGGTTGGGATTTTGAACCAAGTGAGATTTCACAGTGGGCAGGGCTAGTTAGTGCAATGCAGCAGAAAAGTAATCAACAAAATATTCTGTTGCATTTTGTGATCATTGCTGGATAACACCATTTAAAAAAAAAAAAAATAAAAAAAAAAAAAATAAAATAAATAAATAAATAAATAAAAAAAAGTGAAAAAAAAAAAAAAAAAAAAGTGTGAAGTGACATTCAGCCAAGTATGGTGACCCATACTCAGAATTTGTGCTCTGCATTTAACCCATCCGAAATGCACACACACAGAGCAGTGAACACACACACACACTGTGAGCACACACCTGGAGCAGTGGGCAGCCATTTATGCTGCGGCGCCCGGGGAGCAGTTGGGGGTTCGATGCCTTGCTCAAGGGTACCTAAGTCGTGGTATTGAAGGTGGAGAGAGAACTGTACATGCACTCCCCCCACCTACAATTCCTGCCGGCCCGAGACTCGAACTCACAACCTTTCGATTGGGAGTCCGACTCTCTAACCATTAGGCCACGAAAAATTATAAATTTTTCTTCCCCACGACTTTAAAACACGCAAAACATATTATAAATAAATATTAGAAGTAAAATAAATGAAAATGAGTAAAAGAAGGTCCTTACAGCTATCATGGTTCATGCCGTAATGCTCAGAGGTCCTAAAACACACACATGGAAAAAAAGAACAATTCCATATGTAAACTATAGATCAAGATTATTTTTGACCCTGGAACACAAATCCAGTCTTTAGTCATTGGAGTATATTTGTAGCAGTAGCCAAAAAAAAAAAACCATTGTATTGGTCAAAATTATAAATTTTTCTTTTATGCCAAAAATCTGTAGGATATTAAGTAAAGATCATGTTCCATGAAGATATTTTGTAAATTTGCTTCTGTAAATATATACAAACTTAATTTTAGATTATAAATATACATGGCTAAGAACTTCATTTGGACATCTTTAAAGGTGATTTTCTAATTTTTTTTTTTTTTTTGCACCCTCAGATTCCAGATTTTCAAATAGGTGTATCTCGGCCAGATATTGTCCTATCCTAAAAAAAAACATACATCAATGGAAATCTTATTTATTCAGCTTTCATATGATGTGTAAATCTCAATTTCGAAAAAAAAAAAAATACAAAAAATTTACAGTTAAGACTGGTTTTGTGGTCCATGGTCACATTTTAGCATGTAATGCTAACATGAGCCTGATCATTTCTATGGCTACCTGCTGCCTGTACTGGTGACCTCTGGGTCTCTGAGTCCATTGCTGTTGGGTCTGTTAGATGCCGTTGTCATCTTCCCCAGCTCCATAATGCCACTGATGTTCAAATCAACACTTTCCACCGGGACGTAGCCATCTGAAAAACAACACACAGCACATTGCCAATCTGCATTCCAGCAGAAGCATCTGAAAAATGAGATAAGCACTTACATACACAGTCTAACAGATAAGTCAGAGCTCAAGGACTCCTTCAGGTCCTTGCTCAGGAACAGATCTATTTAGGCATTTAGTCCTTATCAGGGTAAATTCATAACAATGCTCATTTTCCGCACCTCATTTATCAGTAAACTAATTTAGCGTGATGCTAAGTATTTGCGACTTGCGAAAGATAATGGCGCTAAATTAATTTGTGTGTGTGTGTGTGTGTAAATTGTGTATTTGTTGTGTTGAGCTCACATTTGTTGTTGCTGTCCTTTGCCAGCCATTTTCCTTTAGGGCAGTTGTTGGTACGGATGATGCTCACGGTGTCTCCAACCTTCACCGGCAGGTCGTGTTTACGGCCCTTACAGTCCTCGATCACTTTAACATGATAAATGGGCTCTTCCTGGCCTGTGATCTACATTCAACATCAATACACACACAGACAGTTACATTACCACGCGCTCATCACTTAACTGACCTAAAAATGAATTCTTGCTGTTAGCGAGAAATTGAAATATACGGCTCATTTCACGTTTGATTAAAACTATTGGGTTTTAGTGATGGTAAGTGCACCTTTTGATTTTCTTGAGGAGTGGGATGTGGATTGTAATACGTAATGGATTTTGAGAATGTAATAAGCAATAGTTATTCACAATTATTGGTGCATACACACCAATACTGACTTGTAAAAGAAATTCAAAAAATTAAAATAAAATAATAATAATTACCTTAAATTTTTTCCTCATTTCATTTTCTTTCTTTTCCTTTTCTTTCTGCTCCTTCTTTTCCCTCTCCTTCTCTTTCTCTTTTTCCTTTTCTCGCTGTTTCTCTTTTTTCTTTAGTTCTTTGTCATCTGCTGCTTTTCCTGAGTTCTTCCTGTGGATGGAATGCTTTCATCATTACATTCAAATAGGATGTTTTGGGAATGTAGACGTACTGTAGTTTACATTAATAGCACGAATTAAGAATTAAAAAAAATATGCTGCTACAAACCTGGAGAACATGCTTTTCTTGGGAGCCTCCACCTAATAAGGTTGGGTGATTAAAGGCAACATGTTTCAACAAATCATTACAAAAACAGAACATGCAATAAGAAGACATAAAAATAGGTTATGATGCTCCAAATGCTGCAATCATAATTTACTGACATTAACCTTAAGACTTTAACTAGTTATTCTAAAACAATTTTAAACAATAACTGTAAAACTTACCGCAGCCAGAGCATCAGCATATGGATCTAAGTTTCAAATAATAGGAAACATACATCAGTGAGATAAAAGAGAATCTAAAATAAACTAATGACATGACTATTTCCTGTGTGTTTATCGTTTTTGTGGATCAGAAGGCCATCAGAGATGAGATTACTGGGAACATAAATAACTAGACTGCAAAAAAAAAAAAAAAAACCAACAAAAAATAGTTTGTGTCCTGGTTTCCAGTTAAACATCCATACATTCCTAAAAATAGGAATTTTTCTTGAGAAGCAAAATTATGTTAGAACATAAGAGTTGATTTTTTAAGAACCTAATGAAAACTAGAAAAAAAGTAGTTTAGTGAAGACTTCTCGCACTTACTCTTTGGAGGTCCTTTCTGTTTCTTAGTCTTTGTTGTTTTGCTTTTTTTACTGTCTACTTGATCATCAAAGACATTGTCACCTCTTTCAAGAGTCCTGGAGGCAAGTCAGAAACAAAAATGTCATTCAGTGTCCAAATCTGATAACGTATACTTTTTAAACACTCTTAAAAATAAAGGTGTTCTTCACAGCGATGCCATAGAAGAACCATTTTTGGTTCCACAAAGAACCATTCAGTCAAAGATTCTTTAAAGAACCATCTCTTCCTTACCTTTTTAGAATCTGAAGAACCTTCTTTTTCCACAAAGAGAATTTTGTGAAACAGAAAGGTTCTTCAGATGTTAAAGGTTCTTAATGGAACATTTTAGACAAAAAGGTTATTCTATGGCATCGTGAAGCACCTTTATTTTTTTAAAGTGTAGTCACAGTAAAAGATCATAAATTTAATGGCTAACCCTGATGGAGTCAAGGCAGGAGAGCTTCGTACTGAGTCCTGATTTACAGCAGCTTGAGTTTCTGGATATGGAGAGCTTATAGATCCACAATCCACATCTCTATCATCCATGTTTGGAAACATGTCCTCTTTCAACTGCTGTTTTGGGCTCAACTGTCTCGGGAAGGCTCCCTCATGAACTGAAACTGGCCTTTTGGTACTAGAAACTGATGGCCTAAAGGTTGAAAGTGCTGGAGCCTTAGGTTCCTCAACATCTTCATAAAACTCAAATGAGTTGTCATATAGTGACTCTTCTGTTGAAGAAAAAAAAAGGTCATTTATCACTTAGGTAGACAAACACTTAGCATAGAGTTTCAGAATTTTGGGGTAATTTTGTCACCATGTGTTTCTAGAGGTTCTGATGGTGTTGTGGGAATCTGGAGGTCTCTGGCAGGAGACTGAGTTCGTTTCTCAAGTGGGGGATCCACAGTGGGTGTGGATGGCAGAGCCTTCCTAGCCGGTGGGGGAGGAGGATTCACTGATTTGACCACTGTCACCACCCCTGCAGAAACAAGACAATACAGATTAGAATGGATAACCAATGGACCACCACCACCAAGCCATGCATACACTTTTTAAAGAAAAGTTTACATTTTACCTGCATTAATTGCATTCTGAAACTAACAAGAAAAAAGACTAAATTCATGCGCCTCAAGAAGAAGCATGAGGATTAGATAGGGAACTGAGAAAGTTATGTCTGCAAAGCCGATTGAAATGGTGTGGCCAAGGAAACACAGCAGGTAGAACAGGATTATGGAATGAAAATGGAGGAAGCATGATGTTTATACTCAAGCCTAATCAAATACACAAAACTAAAGTGTATTTACCAAGCAGATTGAATTATCTCTTTTCACAATTTGAAGTGATGAAATCACGTTTAATACCACACAATTGACAGTAGAGGTTATTTTAATTTCAGGCTGTAATGAAAACAATTATTTTCTCGGTAAAGATGTTTCTAAACTATCAGCAATATGGTCTAATTACAGCAACTGCTTATGAGCATACACTGTATGTAAGCCTAATTAGCATTTAGTTCAACTGAAAACTGAAATGTCTGTTTTAGATATTTCCTTCAGACAGAATATTCTTTGTCATTCATTTTATGAAAGATATGTTGCAAAACATAGCTACAATAGACTTACATATCTTGCATACCGACACTCCCTGAAACAAGAAACTCCTGTCACACAGTTATTTAAACACTGCTTTCCAAAGCTAAAAGATATTTATAATGGTGAAGAATTGGCAAAAATGATTTGTTTTGACTAACTTTTGGACTCTCAGGAACAGCAACACTCTTAAAAAATTTCTGAAACTACCAGAACTTCATCTGAGGCTTTTTTTGCAAAGTCATTTAAGCATCCATCTGTGCAAATGTCAAACTTATTCATACATGACTGGCCTACAACAAGAGAAGCCTTTTACAATGGATGAAATTTTTCTCAGACCACAAAACCGTGGATATAAGATTGTACAGTGTGAACCCTGCTTTAAACATATACTTACTGTGATCAAAGCCATTGACTTCGGCAGTTTCAGGTGGGTAAGTTTTAGGTGGCAACCGAGCATGATCCACATAGTCAACAGGAGGGAGTTTAGGGATATCAAACACTTCAGGTACAGGTTGGGCTTCCCCAGGCAGTGTTTCTACAGTTGTGACGAGCTGTGGTAAAGTTTTTTCAGGTGGAGCTAGATAAGGTTGGGTCACCTGAGCTGTGGCAGTCTTAGGCAGAGGTGTGGGAGTTTCAGGCAGAGGTATCTTGGGTGTAACTGTCTCAACTAGGGTTGTATTTTCAGGTATAGATGTATTTTCAGGTGTGGTAGCCAGTGGACTCACTGTTGACTTTCTCTTGGCCTTTTCCAGAAGGTTAAATACACGGCTATCATTTGGTGACCGTTTTACAGAGGCCATCTCCTCTGCTCTCGCCAAGGCTGAGAGGGCTGAAAGCGGCCTGGTTGAGGGCTGGTCCTCATTAGACCTCTCTGGGTTAATAGTTGCCTTGTCAGTTAGAGCTTTTACATTCTCCAGTAACACGTCTAGAGGTGCAGCAGGAGTATAAACTTCTGGAGGAGGGCTTGAGACAGGAGCAGGTGTATATTCTTTGGGATTCACCAAAGGCTCTGGAGATTCCACTGGAGGGGTGGATGGGGCAGGGGATCTGGAGACAACTTGACTCCTAGGAACTGGGGCAATAGATGTACGTATTGGTGGAGTGGATATGGTTTGCTCAGAAAAACCTCCATCTGAAAAGTCTTCATCAAAAACAGGGGGAGGAATATCAGTGAATTCTGAAGGTGGACTTCCTTCAGGAGGAGGAAATACTTCTGATAAACTGAGCATATGTATATTTGGTTTAGAAGGTTCAGTGTAAGGAGGAGATGAAATATAGGTTTCTGGTTTTGATTTAGGAATAGCTTGAGACAGTGTTGGAATCGCTGGTTCAGGAATCTTTGGCTCAGGGCTGGTAAAGGTTGAACTGCCTTGAGCTGGAATACTTGGGGTAGGAATGTTGGGGACAGAAGGTATTCCAGTTGAAGTCTGAGAATGTACAACAGCCTTAGGAACAACAGGTACACTTTGAGTAGGGGGAGTAGCTGTTACATTTGTGCCAGCAGGAGCAGGGTGACTTGGAGCAGGGGTACGACAAGCTGGTTTTGGTCTTTCCACTGTGTTTGCCTCATTCTCATCTTTTCTAGTTTGTTGAGTGGGAAACACAAAATTATTGGGTGTGGAATTCCAGGATGTATAGGGGCTGGATTCAGGCTCTGGGGTATCAGCTTTTATTGGAGCCACTGGCAGAACCAGTGGAAGATTACAGTCTTCCAGAGACTTTTTGGCAGTGGCAACCTCTTTTACTGTGTCTGCTTTCTCATTCTCACCTTGACTCGTTTTTTGAGGAGTAAATACAAAACTCTTGGGTGTGGACATTTTGGCTGGAGGAACAGATGCAGGCGTAAGTGGGCTGGGTTCAGGTTCTGGGCTTTCAGCTTTTTTTGGAGCCACTGGCAGAACCAATGGAAGATTCCTGTCCTTCAGAGACTTTTTGGTAGTGTTCACCTCCTTCACAGGGTCTTTTTTCTCATATTCATCTTTGTTAGTTTTTTGAGGGGTAAATACAAACGTTTTGGGTGTTGTCACTCTGAATGGTGAAGCAGACACAGGAGTATGTGGACTAGAACTGGGCTCTGGAGTTTTGGTTCTTGGAGCCACAGGCAGAACCAGTGGAAGATTCTTGTCTTTCAGATTTTGCTTAAAAGTGTTGACCTGCTTATTATCCAGCAGTTCATCATCATTTATCGGTTGATTCTCTCTGGTCTTTAATCCCCAAGGTGGAGAGAGCTGGCGATTGAGATTTTTGTCCTCTTTGAAGACTACACGTGGTGCGTAAATTGACCTTTTTTGCACAGCAGCATTGATGGATGAGATAAAAGGATTGCTGACTTTTGTCGATGGAGAAACGATTTGGGGTTTCTCTGGGAGGGAAGGCTTAGTCTGGATCTTCAGACCATTTTCACCCTGGAACCGTGCCTTCAGGCTTTTAAAGTCTCTTGATTCATCCTGAGTATAAAATGTAGTAGATATTAAACATTGCTAAGCATTAAACTATGGAATGCATATGAAAGGTTAGTATTTTCAGCAAAATCTTAGAACTTAATAAATAAACAACGCAACAATTTTAATGTGTTTACAAGAATCAGAATGCCATGTGATGACACACTACTATTGTTAGATCAAATTCCATACATTTTCATAGTCAAAACCACACCAGTTGATGTCAAAATGCACAGTAATATTCACAAAAAAATTAACAAGCTGAGGTGAAAGAGTCATGTTAAGAAAATTTTGGTTAGCAATAGTATGACATCTGAATTGGCAATAAGCTAGTTTCAGTAAATCAATAAATAGATTTTTGGTATAGGAAACTCTTACAAAATAGATCACAATACCATGGTACTTAACAAGAACCATATTTATTGTATTTAAATGATATTTCAAAGAATAGCATGGTACTACCCAAATGAGGTATTTACAAAAACATTATTGTTGTAAATGTACTTCAACTCAACTTTCTTCACAATAGCCCAATATTACATTTAAATTGATGCATTAATTTGTGTTTGTGAACCCATACAGTATAGTAAAAATTAAGCCTAGCTCATACTCAGAAGTTGCCAAAAGAATAAAATTCATGTCAAGGTTTCTCACCTGTTCCATCATTCTGAATCAAGTCTTTCAGCAGTTCGTCAAAATAAAAAAAGGCTACTTCGCTCTCCTCAGCCCCTCATAATTAATAATCCATTGAGTTATTCCTTTATGATTCGAAGAGATCCAGCATGTACAACTAAAATGGTGTTGTGTCGCAGTTGTTAGAGGATAAATAGCACGTAGAGTGAGAACTTGCCCAATGGCCCTGAAACTGGAATGAGGTTGGATGAGTGTGTTCATGTGTTAATGACGAGATAAAGGAATGTATCGTCAAATGAGCCACTTCACTGAATGCCAAAACTGTTTTCATTCTTAAAGAATGCAGTCAGTCAAGAACAACAGAAATCCATGAAGGCAAAGCTTCTATTGTCAAACAGCTGCAATCAAACTCTCATTACGTCTTTACTCTAGGTATCCTAGAAATAACACAAAAAACACTGGTCAATATTGTTCACACCTCTTGTGATTACGTTCACAGAGCATGTGTTTTAGTCTCAGGAGGAGATGTGTCTCTCCCAAAAAAGCTTAGTTTAAATTGCATTTAAAGACATGTTCCTTATCCTTACCTCTAAGGAAATTAAGTTCTATAGTATGCTCCTTTTTCATTTAACCCATATATAAAGACCGGGGCTAGTTGTCACACTTTTCACTGAAGTGAAAATTTCTTCTGGTGGCTTTATTTTTGAAAGCCAATTTCTGAATAGATATCTTCTAGTTTTCACAGGGGGAAAATTACTAATTGAACCTATATTGGTGCAATATTATCACACTATAAGAGCTAGAATTTCAATGTGGGATTATTAACACTTCTTTGAGAAAAATAAAATAAATTACAGACAAAACAATTCAACCTCATTTTGGCCAATGGAATTTACAATGAAAGCACTCTTGACTCAGGTCCTTGTGAAAACATTCCCACATGACAGTTTTTGACTTCCTTATACATGCAGTCAAAACAGTCAGTGCTCAGGATAAGTAATTTACTCAAAGAGAAAGTAGTTACTAACCTAGGTAGTAAATCGCTTTCATTCCTGCAAAATGAGGGTATCTGAAAACTCTAAGAACGAAAATATGCATTTGACCTCTGACCCACAAATTTTCAGTGATATTTATTGATAACAACACATTTGCAGTTATGATTGACACAGGGGTTAGTAATATGTTAAAAATGATCATAAAACTGCTCTTGAAACAAGTTTCTGTGGAACAAAGCAGGCCTAATGTAGAAATTTCCCTTTGAAGCGTGTGAGAGTGAATTTAAATATGTTGTGTTGAATGAAATGTGCTTATTTATCTGGCAAAGTTCCAGTTCAGTGATTCAATTCACATACTGAATCTAATTTAGATTGTGTGGTAAGATAATTCAACCTCTAAAACAGCATTTCAACTTTTCTCTTTCAAATCTAGTAGGCCTATGATTGTAGGTAGAAAAATGTACACTCAGTAAAATAGTTTGTCCTTCACTGGTAGATACAACCGTTGTACTGAACTTTGTCCTGCCACCTAGTGGTATGGATGCAATACTGCGTAAAAGCAAAAGTTATTAATGCCATTCTAGACACATCCTGTCCTTGCACATTTTTTTCCCCTTTAACCTATAATGTGGGATACGAAGCATGACATTGGGTCATGTGATCTCAATAAGCATGAACCACCCTTGTGTAGAGTAAAACAGCTTTTTTTACTGCACCCGTTCAAATATAAGACATTGCTAAGGCAATGAGGCAGAGCAACATTTTGGGATGTGTTTATTGGTAACAGTATTACATGGTGGGATACATAAATCAAGAGAAAAAAAAATGCTCTAAAAATCCACTGTAGAATATCATTATCATCAAGATAAAAATAACGTGTCATTTTAAATTACCAAACCATTAGCTGAGGTAAAGGCAAAATAGAAACATACTGAAATTGGACTCCCATTCACCTTGATTTTCACCTTCATAATCTTAATCCTCAAAATGTCGATCTTGACGGTCCAATACGGCTTTTATTTGAAATTAAAATGGGACTCTGGCCATAAAATAGGAGGAAGTTGTCGTCACAGTAATGGAATGCTCTGGGCTTTTCAGATGCAATGAAAACAGATGTAATTCATGCTGATTTTCTCTGATTGGAGGTTGGATTACAGACAGATATTCTGGTGTGTTTTAATGCGATCAGATGGCCCAAAAGTCAACATGAAATGGCCTTCGCAACCCATTTTAGTCTTAATGTGACATATTCAACTGGATACATCAGGGCAGGACTTCACATTGGGAGTGAATTGTGAAAAGTGGGCGTTACATATCAGATTGGAGCTAGATTTCTCACATTTCAGGTTATGTTAATCAAAATGGAAGTTTCTTTGGACTAGAAAGGTGTATTAAAAAGGAAACCGGTCCCATTTTGATATCATATTGACTGTGTGTCTGCATGAATATGTATGTGTATGTGATCATGTAGATGCGTAATTGTGATCGCTGCATTAACACACACACACACACACACACACACACACACACACACACACACACACACACACACACACACACACACACACACACACACGTTGAGAAGCTCTGGTCTTCCTCCATCACAGTTACCACCTTCATCATCTTGACAACAAACCAAAAGAGATCACACAAATTTGACACCAACTATTTACCAATGGACCCTCTCAGCCATTAAAAAACATAATAACAGTCTCTCGGGTTTGTTTCAGGCCACTTAAAAACACACATCCTGCTGAAATCAAAAGACTGACGACAAGCTTTGACTGCGCTGGGAGTTTGGGGACACATGTTAATATTGCTTGGGTTTCATGAGATGTTTGCATCACTAAGGCCAGCCTATTTTATGGCACGGAAGTCCACAGGATGGAATGAACACTGTTATAACTGGAACCTTTATTATTATCATCATTATTATTTGTCATCATCATCGTCATTGTCGTCATTATTATTATGAATAATAATAATAATTATTATTATTTACAAAATGAGTTTGGCAAACCAGCGATCAGATTTTAAAGCCATGTTTACCCCTAAAACACATCTAAAGTTGATTTCGAGGGACCACTTGACTTATAAAATAAAAATCCCATCTCAACGTCATGTTGTTGTTGTTTTTTTCTCATTAGTATTGTACAAAAGCTATAGAGAAGGAACTGTTTGATCACATGTTTCTGCAACGTTCGTACCCTCGAGTCCTCCAGTCAGATTCAGCTGCTCCGAAATCTTAAGATTTGGCAAAAGTCGCTCCTCGTGTCAGTTCTCCATGTGTCCACGGAGAGAGAAAGTGTTGTTTTTTTAGCTCTGCATAGCTTTCTAGCAGCAGAATCTCAAATACGTGGGAGAGGAAAAACCAAACGAACCCAAATGGATGAATCGCATGAGTCACAGATTGATCTGGCAGTCTGATGGTGCTCGGTCGGATGCGTGATCGGGGGTCCGACAGTTTCCTGTAATGTGGTCTCTATAGAGAGTCAGAAACTGGAAGTAGGAAGAAGAGAATGAATGAAGCTGCAGAGCTGGGCTCATAAGGCTTGATATCACTCACAATGCCCCGCTGTCATGTGCAGAAAACACAGTGAGAAAGAAACAAAATGGTATGGAGAGAGTCTGTCTTTCTCGTTTCTTGAGGAGGGGAGTAACAGAGGAAGTTGTGAGGGCGACGGGACTGACTCTTGAGGGATGGCTGCTTGGAGAAGTGGACCATTGAGGCTGGAGTGACCGCATTCATACAATCACACAGGCACACAATCTCACTACGCATACACATGGATGAATGCACACTCACTCACACACTCACACACACACACACACACCCACACACACAGGGCAGGAAAATTGATCTCCAGTATTTTGGTCTCCTGCTCCCCCCAGCGCTGATCACATCTGTGCAGAGTTCCCATGATCCTTCACTTCTTCCCCTTGTTGATCTGGGCATAAAGAGGGTCTTTCCCCTGAACACAAACAGAGAGAGGTTATTTAGATATTTCGAAATAACAAAACTTTATGTCTGTTTCAGATGGAAGGTTTGACCTGTTTGCTCCTCCGTGTAGAAGCTAGTTGTATTTATTCGTAATTGTAGTAGTAATTTGTAAATGTTGTCATAATTATTTATTGCTAATAGTCAATTAAATTAAAATTGTTGCCAGTGACCGTTTTTTGAGGGCTTTTTCAAAATTGTACATTTTATTATTCACAGATCCATATTTTAATGGGTTCTGGCATCTGAAACACAAATAACAATAAACTGGATACTTATCATATTTGAAAACTTATATATGGATTTTATATAGATTTTTTTGAACATATATATATATATATATATATATATATTATATATATATAAGTAAACCAGATCACAATTGAAAATTTCAGTCACTATTATACACCAGCTGGACACAAAAAGCATAGGTCTATTTTTGTGCATTTTGACTATGTATATATATATATATATATATATATTCCAACTACATATTTAGCAGTAATCTTTAATTATATTAATTGTTATTTATTACATTTATTTAACCTTTTGCAGGGGTTTTTATTATTATTCTTTTATTGTTCATAGGTCATTTGTTAAAAAGCTATTATATTTTATGTAAACATATCCTATATATTTATAAACTGGATACTTATCAGAGGGTTTAATACATACATATATATTTGAAAATGTGATTTGTACTGGTCACAGTGTCACCTAAAAAGCAGATCTGTCTCACATGCGAGGGAGGAAAAATAATATTTGGGCCACATAGATGTGATTTGTCAAATATGCCATTCCTCCTAATCAGCAGCAGGTGGCAACAGAGGCCTTTCTGAGCAATACTACTGTTCGCATTCACAAACTTGCTCCATTAAACCAAAGGCTACATCCTAAACCTCTTCCCCTATCTCAAATATTTGTAATCTTATATTCAATAATAGCAGACTAGCTGCATCAGAACTACCCACTTCATGGGCCTGAAATCTTGTCAATCCTCTTTTCGTTAAAAAAACAACAACAAAAATAACCCTCTAAACAATCTGAGCAGCAAGAAGCAGAGGAAGTCGTAGATAAGGTACCATAGAGCTGCCAGTCAGTGTGTGTGTCCAGCCTGCGGCCTGAAGAACCCTACAGTCTAAAATCAGAAGCTGTGAATCAGAATGCATTGCAATTATCACTCACTTACAGACCTTTCTGCTCACCGCGGGCGCTCGAACGGACACACGGAGCGAGAGATGACAGGATAAGTGTTTTAGAGAGCAGGAATGAGATTGAGAGAAACAGTCAGAGGATAAAATGAATGGACCGGAGGAAAAAAAGAGGAAAGTGAAAAGGAGTGGTGGGAGGAGGTATAAAGAGGGGACGGAAGAAATGGATGACTAAGCAGGTGAGAGGTAGAGAAAGGGAAATAGATTAGTCAACCCTGCTGAGTGAAAGTGGTAGAGGAAATGAAAGAAATTGAAGAGAGGCTATTGCCATGTCCACTTTTTATAAGCAATGCCTCTGTAAGGTAAGTTATCTCACTCGGCGGCCATTTTGGTTACGTCTCACCCTGTTGAAAAAAACAGCATATGCTGGTTAGGTATGTTTTGAAGCAGGGAAGCTCAATTGTGCTGGTTTAAGCTGGTCCTTTGCTGGTTTATGATGGTCCTTTGCTGGTTTATGCTGGTCCTTAGTTGGTCATGTGTTGGTCTTAAACTGGTCCGACCAGCTAAGGACCAGCAAAAACAAGCAAAGGACCAGCTCAAACCAGCATCCCAGCTTCAAAACACACCTAACCAGCATATGCTTTTTTTTCAACAGGCAGGCAGCTATTTCCAGTCATGCCAGCATAACTGCTATCTCTAAACACATAGGCTACATATCTAAACCAAATTTTTAAATGGCAGCATATACATCTCCCATATTGCATATCCCCCTCATAAAGTCATAAGTTGAACTTTTTCAATTTACTTCCAGTTTGTCTATTTCAGCTACAGCACAACAAAGTTTGATGGACAACTAATTGCAGTTGTCAAATCCCTCCACATACCTGCACAGTTCAAAGCACGCTTGTTTTCTGACATAATGTCATTAATAATCGCTGTAATAGGGTTCACTTTTAATTATTATTTTTTTCCATAGATGTATGTGCGTGAGAGCACGAGAGTTTTATTCATTGACATTTTACTTATTTTTTTAAAGGTATAATTATTAAAAACACTATCTTTGTAGAAAAATGCAATTTCAACTGGTCTACTGTATATTTTAAGCCATTATTTTCAGGTTGTTTGTTGTTTTAGTAGGATCTGGCAACACTGCTATTGGCTCATATGCCAACAGAAGGTCACTGTCAGTGAGCATGCATATGTTCCTGAACACCAGCATACAGACAGCATAGACCATGGCAACAACATCCTCAGTCAACCTGTATTACAATCCTACAGTGGCAATGACGGCCAACCGCACAGTATACATACAGCCATACTGCTTCAAGCACAGTAAACACACTATTCTTATGGACAACTGAGACATCATCTTAACAGGACCATACGCAGGACAAATCAAAACTATTTATTATATGGAAGTCTGAAAACATACCGACTATGTTTACATACACATCATAGATTTCTGTTCTGAAAAAGACATTTATATCTTTTACAACTATTGGAATATTCCTATATACATGTGATCAATGTATTCCAAACTCTTTTTCTTTTCTGGGAATAATAGAGAAGCTCTTGCCAATTATTATGCTGCATTTGAGAATTTTTGGACAATAATTAAATCAACTCATTAGTTCTAATTCATGCCTTTTCAGTGGCACAATGATTTGCAAAATGTTGGGAATGAGACTCTTGTAATGTAAGCCATGATATTTATTTTATTGTTTGTAAAATGTTAGTCAAAAAAAAAAAAAAAAAAAAAAAACACAGGCAAGCAGCCAGACATAAATTAATATTCAGTTGAGGTGGATATTCTAAATCTAAATGATGATTTATATAGGAATATGCCAGCTGCCTTATTCAGATTATTAAAGCCAGAATATTGGCTTAATGTTGTTATAGCACTCAGGTAAATGCATTTTTTAACACAACTGGATTATGAATAACATGAGAATATTCTTGTGCATGTAAATTCAAATATACAGTAAATGTTCAGTTATGGTGGACATTCTGAATAAGGTGTTTGCATGACCTACAAATTCTGATTAAGGAATATGCCAGCTATTTTATTCAGATTACTTTAAACCTGAATACTGGCTTTATATTGTTAACAATCAGGTTAATAAGTTTAATTGACGCTTGCACAACCGGAATATGATTAGCATCAGCAACGTCTGTTACTTTCTACATGTTTTGGTTGTAAAAAAATTAATAAAAAAGTGCACTCACAAAGTCACAACGACAGGTTCCCCTGAGAAAACTTCTGTAAGATCTCCTAAATCACCTCCAAATTGATAAGTTGCTAAAATGTTACCCCATACACAAACCTACGAAGCTGTTTTTCTTTATTCTAGTAACGTACAGCCACATCTGCCGTACAGTCTGTGTGTCTATAGGGCTGTATGTAGGTGTGTTAATATTTCAGTGGGGATCAGAGCTTCATTCATCATTAGGCAGGTACAGATGAGGCTGCTCCATCAGTCAGAGAAACAAGCCTCTGGCTCCCAGAGCCCTTCATTAATGATTTATCCTGATGAGCTCATGTCTCCTCCAGACAGGTACCATAGAGCCATCACTTTCTTTCCCTCAACCGCGCAGAGGCCTTTTTGATTTTGGATGTCCAAATCTAAAAAGAAATCATGGTGCCACTTTGTTTCATTCTATGGTATCCTTAAAAAGTACATAGACACTGCACTGTAAAAATACACTGTTTTTTAAAAAGCTTGGGGTAATTAAGTAATTAATCAATAAATAATATTTATACTTTTATTCAGCAAGAATGCATTCAATAATAAAAATAAATAAAAACTGACAGTAAAGACATCTATAATGGTACAAAATATTTCTGCTTCAAATAAATGCGTTTTTTTTTTTTATTATTATTCATCAAATAATCCTGATTCTTAAGCAGCACAGCTGTTTCTAATATTGATAATAATAATAAATGTGTCCTGAGTAGCAAATCAATATTGTAGAATGAGTTCGGAAGGATCTTGTGACACTGAAGGAATAAATGACACTTTAAAATATATATTTAAAAATAAAACAGGTAAAATATTTCATAATATTACTGTTTTGTATCATTATCAAATAAATGCAGCTTTGGTGAAAATAAGAGACTTTTTAAATTATTACTATTATTTTTATTTTACATTTCCATACACTTTAGAGAGAACACATCTTATTTTATTTTAGTATTCTTGTCTTTTATTTGAATATCTTTTTTTAATGCAAGTTGCTTATGTTATCATCATTGGACTATCATTTGTAGTTTAATTTAATGAATGTATTATGTTGCATTTCCCAGTAAAGTCATCGGCCAACTGGCTTAGTGGTAATTTAGGCTTGTATAACCTGTAGACAGACGAACACAAATAGAAAAGGGTGTGTGATTTTTGCAGTGACAGACGTCAGAGATAAAAAAAAGACCCTATTTGTAGCAGTTTGCAGATCAGTTCATTATGTTGTGTGCTTTGTTGTGATGAGTGACAATATGAAAAACATTCATGACCTCATTTTGTATATCAGAAAATGACACGCCACAGATACTTAGATGAAGAGCATTCATGCTGTTCATGGGTATATCATGCTACACTCCTGTGTAAAAAATCAGTTCAAAAGCACTGATACTCACACACATCAGGAGGCTTTATGGGATTAAAGGGACACACGCACACACTCACTCATTCTCTGTCATAAACAAAACAAAATTACACCATAAAGCATATAAACCATATTCCCATGAGATGCATACCAGCATAAGAGTGATTGCAGCAGCAGGCAGGGACGGCAAGATGAGATACGGAGAGAGAGAGAGAGAGAGAGAGAGAGAGAGAGAGAGAGAGAGAGAGAGAGCAGAGAATAAGGTCATGTTCACACAGTAGCACAATATAGTTGTCAGTTTAGTTTGGAGTATTAAATACAGTTATGCTGATAAGATAATTTGACAGAAAAAATGATTATTTTTAGGGCTGTCAATGTTACCATTTTAATTTAATGCCAATTTTCGTTTTGTTCTGATTTCTAAAGTACAGAAGAGGGTTGGGGCCAAGCAATAAAAAATTATAATAATAAATTCTCGTTAATAAACATTTTAAATTATATGAAAAATTTTGAAATACAATTTTGAGAAAAAAAAAAACATTACATTTTGACAAAATAGCGGTTTCGAGAATTATAAAAATAAAATAAATGTTGAGGATAAATGTATTAAATTACGAATAAAAGTTGTTTCAAGAAAAACTAACACTATTTTGAGAAAATTAAACTAAATGTAAAGATTTATTCTCAAAATTTTATTTCACCATTGTTGTCTTGAAATTTAACAAGTTTAATCTCACATTATAATGGCTTTAATCTCGAGATGCTTTTATTTATTTATTTTCTAAATATTGCCTGGCCCTTATCCTCTTCCGTATGTAACAGAAACAAAAACAGACATTTCCATGGTCAAAAATCTTTTTTTTTCTACTGACAGTTATATTTTTTCAAATTTAAGAAAAATTAAATAAAATAAATAAATAAAAAATATAATATATTTGAGTATATTATTATTTTTTTAAGTTGTCTTATCCTCTTGATTGTAACAATGCTAAAGTCTTTTTAAAATGCATTTGATGCATTCATGTTTAACAAAATTATTCATTTATTTAAAAAAATAAAACACTACAAAAAGGCACTATTATCCGTAACAATTTTTGTGATTATTAGTGATTACTGTTCACATGAAATAAACTATATAGATAATATTTTAATCATTTGATTTGACTTTATAAAAGACTGTTATTAATTATTTGGAAATATTTTTAATATCGTTTGTGTTACTTCCCTTTATATGCATCATCATTCTCATAAAATGGTAGAATTCATAAAAAAAAGAATAAAAATAAACAAAACTAAAAAACACTAAAGACACAATACAAAGTCCTAATGTTTACTCTCGTTGCACTATGGTTATCATATCATTACATGCATTAATCAAGATCTCTCAGGTAACAGAGTATTGATTTCAGATCTATGATTATATTAACAGGACATATCAGGAGTCACACCTGTTAGTGCACTGACTGTGTGAATGCAGCCTAAGAGAGTTAGAGAGCAGAACAAGTACAGATGTATAAGATAAAAGAGAGAAAGAAGAAAGAAAGAGCACCACGACACACGACCACAATGTGTGGGTCTATGTAATGGTGGTGAGGACGGGTGAAGGCGTGCTGATGTGACGTCATGGTGGTTGGAGCAGGCTGACACGCAGAAGAGAAGAAAAAAGAGGACAGATACCTACCCTGACCTGCCGCTATCTAGCTACCGACCTGAGGACTGTCCGTCTCTGAGCTCTCAGGTTCTGCTTGAGGCTCACTCGCACCCGGAGACTGCTGGGAGTCCCCAGCCTGGACAAAGAAAGAGAGCGGAGAAGAATGGGGCGGGAAAGGAAAAAGAAATAGAGAGAGGAAAAGAAGAAAAGGACAAGAAAATAAACGGCAGGAAAAGGAAATCCAATAGTTTACAAGCTTTTTCCTGCAACGGTAAGAATACAGAAGCATAGGCAATGCTGTAAATACACAAAAAAGAGAAAGCATCCATCCATCTATTCATTCATACATTTATTAATCTACCTTCGTCCACCCACACTCTGATGTATTCATAAGCTCCCGCAAACACACCGTCATTACCGGAGCTGTGAAAACCCCTCGGTTAGAAAAGGCTCCTGTATTGTGCTCCTGCATGAAAGGCTTTGGACTAAAGCATTTTGGATTTTTATGAATATTCCCTCAGGAGCTGCACTCGTAACACCTCATCACAGTCTGTGTGGGTGTGCAGTGACTGACTGAGTGAGTGAGTGTGGAGCCCAATGCCATTACAATTAAAGTGGGGAGACACACACACACACACACACACACACACACACACACACAAGGGACTAATTCATCACTACTGAACATTTTGGTCAGTTTAAAACACAAATCTAACATATAGTTTTTAAAGACCAAGAATACTAACCATATAACCACTTTTATGTGATTTTGAATGCTTTTTGAACCTTAAAATCTGTAGCCCGTATTCATTGTACTGAAAAGATTAACTGAACTGTTTTCCCTTTGCATTCTAGAGAAGAAAGTAAGTTGTTCAAAGTTGAAACAACATGAGAGTGACTTAATCATGTCAGATTTTTTTTTTCTCTTATGCATTTCGTCTAAAAACTAGTGAATAATATATATTTAAGTGCTACATTCTTTATGATGTGATAATTCATATGATGAAATATAAATATTAAAAGCACTAGGTAAGAATCAGGTTCACTTTTAATACTTCAGTTTTCAGCAGGTTATGTAATATGTATTTATATTTGAACAATATTAATCAAGTAAGTCTGCAATCTCTATGATCTTTGAGAAGTATCTCTGTGATTAATAAGGTCGTAATGATTGTCTTGAGTTATGCAAGTTCATTTAACACCTTCATGGGCCAACAGTGGCTCAGACAGGATAGAGAATCCAGCCTCTCATTTTTATGGTGATACATCAGAAGGCATTTTATGCTCTTTTTTTGTGCTGTACTCTCAAAAAAGCCAGTGATGTTGAAAGAAACTAATCTTAAACCTCAAGTTTTTTATTCTGACAGTATGGTGTGTAATAATAAAGCATATGTGGGATCAGAAATGTGTATATTGGGGATTTTGGAAATTGGAATTTTGATACCCACAACAATACTTTAAAAATAGTGATCTAAAATATTAATTTTGCCATAAACAGTACATGCATATAAATCCTAATTTAAATTTTTGAAAATTCATGTACATACAGTAGTCTATGTCAAGTACTCAAGTTAAAATGGATGTTGAAACCTTTAAAACTACATTTCCCACAATCCCATTCAATGGCACTTACAGCATCCTCCTCTCCGCTCCGACTAGGGCTGCCCTCGACCTCACCAAAAGAGTCATCGGTTGGCGGGTCACTGGCGTGGGATGAGGACTTTGATGGAGAACTCTGCCGGGGGGCCGGGGTGGGTGCTGTACAGAAGCAGAATTATGGTTAGCACTGGGCCAAACAGAGTCAATCTTACACTTGTTTATTGCAGTATCTGATTTAGGCTTCTGCTATGTTATCGGGTGACGCTAAGAATGTACAAACAAATGGGAAATATCTGTTACTGTCTTATAGGAAGTGCACTGATATTTTCACACTTACATTAAAGACGAGGCTCGATTTTGATCAATTATACATGAAAACAATGTTCCTTGTTCCTGGGCTCATGCAACCTTAAACTGCTTCAGGAAACCATTTGCTGTCAGCACAGCATTAAGTCAAGGAAACAGCTGTTGACAATGAGTCTTTTTCTGGGTCTCAAGGGCCCATGTTGAGGCAGGTTTATGGTTAAAAGCTGAAATACAATACTTTTAAAACTGATTTTAAGGTTTAGGTTTTAAAACACCAGCCATCAAACACATGCTGACTTTGTAAATGGAATGGGCATCACAGACTAAACGACTGTGGATTGCACACTTTCAAGTCATTTTAGGCTTTCAAGTCATTCTGAAGACAAGAAACTCAAGCAGAAACAAACACAAACATGAATAATATTCTCTGATTCAGTGGAGTCTGTTCGCAACATAAAATTTCTATGAGTAAAAGTTACTTTCTGTTGGTTTGGATTAGTTGATGTGAT